>NW_024425786.1:13598513-13631725 GCF_017311325.1 Ursus maritimus
AGACTCCTCAAAGTTCATGCCTCTGGACCCAATCGCTTCCCCATTTGGGGGTCTTTTCCCCTAAAGAAGTCATCTGTGGTTCTAACATAGTTTAGATACAAAGATCTTGACAGGTCCATTCTTTATATTGGTAACAACTGGAAGAAATGAAACGTCCAACAATAGAGTGGTTAAACAGAACTCGGCAGAGACACAGTCTGATGTTTCTGGTTCAGAAGGTTTTCTAATCACAACATGAGGAAAAAAGAGCTGGTGGGGGGGAAAATACACCAAATTACATATTTATCATATGACTCCGAATTTGTGTTTTCAACACTTGTGCAAGGAGTTTATCTCATCCTGCCTCGTGTTGCAATTAACTGGTTGTCTATCTGCCCACCGCCCCCCCAACCGTAAGCTCCCGGAGAATCACAAGAGTTAACTTGTCAGTGGATTGGAAGAAACAACAGATGGGTGCATGGACGACTGGAAAATCTGAGTGGTTCATTTAAAAATAACAGTTAATAGCTTACATTTATTGTGTACTTGCTATATGTCAAATCCTGCACAGAGCTCTTCACACATTTCTCAATTATTCCTTACAGCTATACACGGTGAAGATGATGTGGGTTAGTTAGGTCAGTGTTCCCAAATTGTGCTCCCTTGGAATCCACAGCATCAGCATCACCTAGGAATTTGCTAGAAATCCAACCTCTAGGGTTCCTACCCTGACCTCCTGATGCAGAAACTCTGGGAGGTGGGGGCCACCAATGTGTGCTCTACCGAGCGCAGTGGGTGATTTGGAAGCATGCTCAAGTTTGAGAAGGCTTGGTCCGGGGTGACGTCCTGCCTGTGTTTCTCGAGGACAGCCTTGGAGTTGAAGCTTAAAAATTGCATCCCACGGGGCGCCTGGGTGGCACAGCGGTTAAGAGTCTGCCTTCGGCTCAGGGCGTGATCCCGGCGTTCTGGGATCGAGCCCCACGTCAGGCTCCTCCACTATGAGCCTGCTTCTTCCTCTCCCACTCCCCCTGCTTGTGTTCCCTCTCTCGTTGGCTGTCTCTATCTCTGTCGAATAAATAAATAAATAAAAATCTTAAAAAAAAATTGCATCCCAGCCCAATCAAGCTAAGACCAAAAACAAGCCTTGGTCTGGCAAAGTCAGATTTATCAATCCATTGCAATGAGGGAGAACAGACACTGAAAGAACCGAACAAAAGAAAAGACAGAGTTACTATAGAACGTTGGAGAAGGGTGGAATTTAAATGAAGCGGTGTTTTTGCCTCAAAGCAAAGCAGGACTGTGTTGAAAGAGATTGACATCAAGTCTGGACTGCACATAGACCCAGAATCCCGTCTCCTTGGAAACGACAAGTTTAAGACAGATGTGGGGTGGTGTGTTCAGAAACCCCTTATCTGAAGCCCTATGCTTGGGTTGGAAATGAAGCTGCTCTTCTGTACCAAGTGACTTAGATCTTCAGGGCAAAGGTGGGGCGTTTTATTCTTACCTTCCATTCTCCCCCCCCCAAATTCCTGCTGATAAAATTTCAAGCAGCAAAGTTCCAGGGAGTCTGTGATCTTAAAGACCAGTTTCTCAGCGAGTCACGGAAAGACGTGAGTTGTCACGACATTTTACAGCTGCAGAACGTCCTACCGCAGGAGAACATCCTGTCCTGGTTCCTGGCAGCTGGCCTTCTCCCTGTCTGCCATTTCAGACGGACAAATGGCCGCAGATCTGTACTTTCTCGGTCCCAGCTAATTTCACTTTCTCAGCTACAAGGTGTTACATGAATTAACACTCTTAAAGAGCTTGAACAGTGCCTGGCAGATAATTAATATAAACTATCATTTTACATCACATAGAATAGAAGCTAATACAAATAAAATAGAATATATAAAATATGGTATGTAATCAATATGAATAGTAATTACCTAATTAAAGTAGTCAGGGTTTGGGCTAGATAGAAAAAGGAGAAAGGGTTTTTCCCTTTCCTTCAAGTGAGACTATGGAACCAGAAAGCATCTCTGGCCTCTGATTGCAGAAAGAAGAAGACCAGGTTCACAAAGACCCTGGGTTCTAGTTCCCTGCGTGCCAAGGAGAGGGAGAAGTATTTACAGAATGTCTGTTTTGTGCTGGGTTCATTGCTGCCCCCTCTGCCCTACAGACTGGATTCTGTTACGGCCATTTTCCCCGTGAAGGGAGGTTAAGGTAGTTGTGTAAATGCATCTGGCTGGTCAGTGTTGGAGCTAGCATTCAAACCCAGCCTTAGCTAGTGCATGACCATTCACAAATCACTTGCACTGTGGGACCTTTTGGTTTTCCATTTGTAAAATGGAGGAGATACATCAAAATAGTTTTCAAAGCTCCTTCTCATGCCAGCATTCTCTCTATAATTAAAACGCAGCTCCTGGGTGGCTCAGTCGGTCAAGCGTCTGCTTTCAGCTCAGGTCATGATCTCAGGGTTCTACGATCGAGCCCTGCTTCGGGATCTCTGCTCAGCGAGGAGTCTGCTTTTCCCTCTCCCTCTGTGCTCTCTCTCTCTCTCTCTCTGTGCTCTCTCTCTCTCTCAAATAAATAAATAAAATCTTCAAAAAATTTTCAAAAAAATAAAACTCAGTGATAACTCCCCACCCCCAGAAAAAGGCCATATGTGAACAGAGAGTGGTACAAGGATAATCATTATGCATTCTTTATAATATCAACAATGGGAAATAACCAAAATGCTGAACAATAGGGTATGATTAAATAAGTTATAATATATCCACACAGTGGAGTACTATGCAGCCAGTACAAATGAAATCACTGAAGTATATTATGAGCAAAAAAGATTTCATGATATACTGTTCATATATTCATAATATTTTGGGGAAAAAAGATAGTTTAAAAGCAGTGTATATCATCTAAGGTTCAATGGAATCCTTATCAAAATCCCAGTAACATTTTTGCAGAACTAGAAAAATACATCCTATATATTGCATATTTGAAAGTAGCTAAGAAAAATCTAAAAAAAAAAAACCAAAAAAAAACTCACTAAAACAAAAGGCACGTGGTTGGCTCAGTTGGTTAAGCGTCTCACAGTTTGGGTCATGGTCTTGGGGTCCTGGGACTGAGTCCCAAGTTCGGCTCTCTGCTCAGCATTGAAAGTTGCTAAGAAAGTATATCTTAAAAGTCCTCATCACAAGAAAAAAAAGTTTATGTATGGTGACAGATGTTAATTAGACTTACTGTGGTGATCATTTTGCAATATGTACAAATACGGGGTCATGTTGCATGCCTAAAACTAATACAATGTTTTATGTCATTTATACCTTAATTTTAAAAAAAGAAAAAGAAAAATCCATGTATGCAAAATTTTAAGGGACCTGAATAGCTAAACAATCTTGAAAAAAGAAGTGCAAAGTGGGAAGTCTCACATTTCCTCATTTTAAAATGTACTGCAAAGCAATGGTAACCAAAATAGTACGATACTGGCATAAAGACTGACATATAGACCAAGGGAACAGAAAGGAGAGCCCAGAAATAAACCCTCACTTATACAGTCAAATAATTTTCAACAAAAGACCGTTCAATAGGGAAAGCACAGGCTCTTCAGCAAATGGTTTTGGGAAGTACGAACCCATACTTAATACCATATACAAAAATTAACTGAAAAATGGATCAAAGACCTAAATGGAAGAACCAAAATAATAAGACCATTAGAAGAAAAGATAGGGGAAAATTTTCATGACACTGAATTTGGGAATGACTTCTTGGATGTGACACCAAACGTACAAAGCGACAAAATAAAGAATAGATTATTTGCACTTTAGCAAAATTAAAAACTTTACGCATCAAAAGACACCATCAGCAGAATGAAAAGACAATACACACAGTGGGAGAAAATACATGAAAGTTATATATTTGGTAAGGCATTAATATCCAGAATATATAAAGAACTCCTATAACTCGACAACACAAAAACAAAACACCCGATTTAAAAATGGTCAAAATGAGCAGACATTTCTCCAAGGAAAATATTACACATGGCTAACAAGCACATGAAGAGATATTCAACAACGCTAATCATTAGGGAAATGCAATTAAAACCATATTAGATAGAGCTACATACCTATTAGGATTGCTATTATCAAAACCCAAAACATAACAAGTGTTGGTGACGGTCGGTAAAATCGGAACCCTTGTGCATTGCTGGTGCAGCTGCTGTGGAAAATAGTGCAGTG
Organism: Ursus maritimus; assembly: GCF_017311325.1. Classification (NCBI taxonomy): domain Eukaryota; kingdom Metazoa; phylum Chordata; class Mammalia; order Carnivora; family Ursidae; genus Ursus; species Ursus maritimus. Next base: position 13,602,710 of record NW_024425786.1, read on the forward strand.
ATTCCTAAAAAAAATTACACTGAATTACCCTCGGATCCAGAAATTCTATTCTGGGGTATACCCCCAAAAGAATTGAAACAGATATATGTAGGCCTGTGTTCATAGCAGCATTGTTCCCAATAGTGAAAAGGTGGGAATAACCTCAGTGAGAAATGACCCAAGGTGAATATGCAAAATGTGGGTTATACATGCAATGGAATATTATTCAGACCTAATTGTGAAGTTCCACCGCATGCTACAATACGATGAAACTTGAGGACATTGTGCTCAGTGAAATATGCCAGTCACAAAGAAACAAATAATTGTATAATTCCACTTACATGAGGTACCTAGAGTAGTAAAATTCACAGAGTCAGAAAGTAGGTTGGGGTTGCCAGAGGCTGGGAGAGAGGAAAATGTTTAATGGGTACACAGGTTCATTTGGGGAAGATGGAAAAGTTCTGGAAATGGACAATGGTGATGATTGCACAGCGATGTGAATGTACTTAATGCCACAGAGCTGTATACTTAAAATGGTTAAAATGGTGAATTTTATGCCATGTGTATTTTACCATACTAATAAAGTATACATCGACTTATCCCATTTTTTATTTTTAATGTATATGCTTAAATATATACAAAAGGATATATCTACAATGTTAACAACAATTATCTCCTGTTAGATTATGCGTGATTTGAGGTATTATCTAATTTTCTAAATATTATTTATGATGAACTTGGTTCAGTTGTATAATAAAATAAAATCCTGAAAACATGTGATGAGCAAGATTTCTAGTAATAGCAGCGTAAGGTCTTAGCAATTCTCCTCCATAGAAAACAAGTATAAAACTGGACAAAATTATTTTGCTAACAAAGAACTGGAAATGACCCAAGGCAGGTAACAACTTGACTAGTCTTTACTCAGGAAAAACTGCTACTGAGGATAGGAGCAGTGAATCTGTGACCTCTATGCCTGGGGGTGTTCAGGCTTCTCTCATCAAGGACAGCAACAACCCACAGCTTCACTGGCCAAAGGTGGACATGGTTGAAGGGTTGCCTATTGCACAGGGAGATTTTGAAAGTGAAAGAGCCATATGTGATGGCTAATTTCTGTGTCAACTTGACTGGGCTAAGGGATGTCCAGATAACTAGTAAAACATTATTTCCAGGTGTGTCTGTGAGGGTGTTTCCGGAAGAGATTAGCATTTGAATAGGTGGACTGAGTAAAGAAGATTGTTTTCCATCACCCAATCCACTGAGAGCTTGAATAGAACGAAAAGGCAGAGGAAGGATGAATTTGCTCTTTTTGCCTGAATGGGGCATCCGTCTTCTCCTGCCCTCAGACTTCAGCACTCCTGATTCTTGAGCCTTCAGACTCAGATCAGAGCTTACACCATCAGCCCCCTGATTCTGAGGCCTTTGGACTTAGATTTATACCATCAGCTCCCCTGGTTTTCAGGACTTCCGATTTGGACTGAATTGCATCACTGGCTTTCCTTGCTCTCCAACTTGCAGATGGCAGACTGTGGGACTTCTCAGCCTCCATAATTTGTTAAGCCAATTCCCATAATAAATCTTCTCTTATTTATCTATATCTTTATATCCTATGTTCTATTTCTCTGGAGAACCCTGACTAATACACCATAGACAGGCAAAGACAGCAAATTCCTCATACATCTTAGGCTGAATGCTAAGCTAAGCATAAATGTGGAGAGCCCAAAGAACTCAGAGGAAATTGAAAACCTGGGGACACTTGAACACTTTCTCCTCCTTCTTCTTAGCTTACCTGAAACTAGAACCTTTGAATGAGCTCCTCAACACACCCAGAGCTCAGATAGCCAGGGTTTAAAAGCTCATTAGCTTTTGGGCTGCCTGGGTGGCTCAGTCATTAAGCATCTGCCTTTGGCTCAGGGCATGATCCCAGAGTCCTGGGATCAAGCCCCACATCAGGCTCCCTACTCCACTGGGAGCCTGCTTCTTCCTCTCCCACTCCCCCTGTTCCCTCTCGCTGGCTGTCTCTCTCTCCATCAAATAAATAAATAAAATCTTTAAAAAATAAAATTAAATACAATTAAAATAAATCCTCATTAGCTTGAGATGGCTGAGCATAACCTTTGCCCAATCATTGGTTGACCTTAAACTATTCAGACGCAGGAGGGAACCAACTGAAAATAGAAAAAATAAAAATGTTTTATTTTACCAGAAGCATTAACAGCTTCACACTGCGGGAGACACAGTTTGCAGTTTGAGTCCAAGTAAGATTTTTTTTCTTTAAGATTTTATTTATTTATTTGACACAGAGAGACACAGCCAGAGAGAGAGGGAACACAAGCAGGGGGAGTGGGAGAGGAAGAAGCGGGCTCCAGTGGAGCAAGGAGCCTGATGCGGGGCTCCATCCCAGGACTCCAAGATCACGCCCTGAGCTGAAGGCAGACTCTTAATGACTGAGCCACCCAGGTGCCCCTGAGTCCAGGTAAGTTTTTGCTTTTGTTTTTAAAGATTTTATTTTTAAGTCATCTCTACACCCAGTGTGGGGCTGAAACCTACAACCCCAAGATCAAGAGTCTTACACTCTGTGGACCAAGCCAGCCAGAGTCCAGGTAAGCTAATTGCCTAATGAAAACAAAAAATTAACAACTTCAGGAAAGCCAAATAATCTAGAGTTGCACAGTGTATTATCCATAGTGTCCAGTTTTCAACCAAAATTACTGTACACACAAAGAAGCAGGAAAGTGTGACCCATATCAGGGCAAAAATAAATAAATGAGTAAAAAAGTAGGGGGGGGGGAGTAGAAACTGACTCTAAGTCCAAGTGTTAAATATAGATGAAAAAACTCCAAAAAAGCTATTATAAATATGTTCAAAGAATTAAAAGAATATATATTCAAAAAATTAAGGGAAAATATACTAGGAAGGAAGTGAACAATGAGGGACTCTCAACAGAGAAATTAAAACTTAAAAAAATCAGATAGAAATTCTAGAGCTAAAAAGTACAGTATCTGAAAAAGAATGTAAATCCACAAGATGAGCTCAACAGTATATATGAGATAATAGAAGAAAGAAACAATGAACTTGAAGATAAATCAGTAGAAATTCTCCAGATCGAAAACCACAAAGATTGAGGAAAAAAATCAACAGAATCTCAGAAATCTGCAAGATAGTATCAAGCATTCCAACATATGTTTAATAGTAGCCCAAGAAAGAAAGAGAAGAAAGAAGTGGGCAAGAAATATTTGATATATAATGGCCAAAATCGTCCCAAATTTGGTGAAAAGCATTGACTCACAGATCCTTGAAACTCAACAAGAAAGCTAAACACAAAGAGAGTCAAACCCAGATGTATCACAGTCAAACTGCTGAAAGACAAAGACAAAATCTTGAAAGCAGCAAGACAAAAATGATGCATCACGTATAGAGGACTAATAATTTAAGTAGCTGGGTTCTCATCAGAAATAATGGAGACTAGAAGACATTGTAATGGCATATCCAAAGTGATGAAAGAAAAAAAACTTGTTGACAAAGAATTCTCTATACGATAAAATTTCCTTCAAAATAAGGGTGAAATGAATTCAGTTGCAGATAAATAAAAACTGAGCAAATGTGTTGTTGTCAGATCTGCATTACAATAAAATATAAAGGAAAAACCGAGTAAAAACTTTAAACAAAAGGCTCTAACCAGAGCCACAGGTTAGAATGAAGAGCACTGAAACTGGTGATTATGTGGCATATTTTTTCTTTTGTTTTCTTAATTTCATTAAAAGATATATGACTGTTGAAAGCAAAAATTATCATACTGTGTTTATAACGGACATAGATGTAATATATGACAACAATAGCTCAAAGGAAAGTGGGTACAACTATGCTAGTGCAAAGTTGGTGGAAGTTAGTTATTATTAACTTGAATTAGATTGCAATAAGGTCAGGATGCATATAGGGCAGTGCCTACAACAATCACCAAAAACCCACAAAAATATTGAAAAGAGAACTAAAATCATACGTTAGAAGAATTATTTAACACAAAAGTAGGAAGTACAGAAGAAACAGAGAAGCAACTAAGAGAGAGACAAGTAGAAAACGAACAGCAAAACTGCACACCAACTCTAGCCAGGTCAGTAATACAATAACTATAAATGGGTTAAACCTGACAGCAAAAGGCAGAGATGCTCTAGATTGGATTGAAAAGCAAGATTCAACTCTATGCTTTGCACAAGAAAGTATGATGATGGGAAAGGATGTCCCATGCACACGGAAGCATGAGAGGACTGGACTGACCATATCAATAACCAACAGAAAAGGCCTTAAGACAAGGAGTACAAGATAGGAGATAACAAAGAGATGAGCAGAAATTAATACAATAGAAAACATGAGAAAATCAATGAAATTAAAAGTTCCTTCTTAGGAAAAATCAATGAAATTGATAAACCTTCAGCTAGACTCATCAATACAAAAGAGAAAGCAGTCACAAATTACCAATGTTAATACCAACTAACGAAATTGATTTGGTAATTTAAAGTCTTCCCCCAAAGGAGAGACCAGGTCCAGATGACTTCACTAGTGAATCCTATCAAATATTTAAGGAAGAAGTACTACCAATTCTCCATAAACAGGAAATACAGGAGGAAGAAACATTTTCCAATTCATTAATGAGGCTACTATTATCCTGATAGCAAAGCCAGTCAAGGAAGTTGCGAGAAGAAAAAACCATACGTCAATATCCCCCATGAATACAGATACAAAAACCTTTAACAACTATCAACAAATCAAATGCAGCAATGTCTACAAAGGATAACACACCATGCCCAAGTGAAGTTCATCCCATCAGTGCAAGGTTGGCCTAATATCCTGAAATCAATTCATATATTACAGCATATTACGCGATAAAGGAGAAAAATCATACAATCATCTCAATAGATGCAGGAAAAGCATTTGACCAAACGTGACATTTACTCTCAATAAAAACCCCTCAGCCAACTCGGAACAGAAGGGGGCTTCCTCAACCTGACAGAGCATCTGGCAAAACCCCACAGCTCGCAGCAGATTCAGTGGCGAGAGACTGAAGCTTGCTACCTAAAATCAGGAGCAGGGCAGGGATGTCTGGTGAAGCATTTGACATCGTACTATTGCACACCCACCAGAATGGCTAAGATTGAAAACCAAACCCTACACCTGACCATACCAAGTGTGGGTGAGGATGTAAAGAAAATGGTATCCCGCGCACTGCTGGCGAGAATGCCAAATGGTATAGCCGCTTTGAAAAACAGCCTGACGGGTTTCTTTTTTTATATATACATATTTTCTTTATTTTTTTAAGTTTTATTTATTTAAGTCATCTCTACACCTAACGTGGGTTTGAACTCACAACTCTGAGATCAAGAGTTGCACGCCCCTTCCAATTCAGCCAGCCGGGTGCCCCTTGTCGGGTTTCTTTAAAAAAAAAAAAAACACTTTATCTCATGATCTAGTAATTCTAGTCCAAGTCTCTACCTCAGCAAATTGAAAACATCTATGTCCACACGGAGATTTGTATGCCAATGAGCATGGCCACGTTATTCATAATTCAAAAAAAGCTGATCCACCCCAAATGTCCTTCAACAGGTGAACACTGAACAAAACGGGATCGATCTAGCCATCCGATTGGAATACTCTTTCGCAATGAAAGGGAACAGTCTAGGGATACAAGCTCCAAAACATTATACTAAACAAAGAAACCAGACACCAGGGATCACATACTGTCTGATGTCACTTATATGAAATTCTAGGAAAAGGGAATCAACAGTGACAGGAATTACATCAGCATTGATCAGTATTTGCGGTGTTTATCTGCAAAGGGGTACGAGGGAAACTGGGGTGCTGGAAGCGTTCCAAACCTTGACTATGGACGTGGATGCACGACTGTGCATATTTACCGAAATTCACTGAACCGAAATTCACACATTTTAAACAAGTGAAGTTTATGGAGTGTAAATCATAGCTCGGGAAGGCTGTCAAAGACATGGGACAAGGAGCAGCGCTCCAACCCATTCCCACGTCTGGCTGGACACGGTGCACCACACGCGGCCAACCTCCTGGGCAGGGTGGCTGGGAAGGTGAGGGCCACGAAGACAGTGGCCAGGCCAGCGGCGCAGAAAGGCACGTGACCCAGTCACTGCGAAGCAATGCAATGAGGCTTCACTGGAGTCCCCAGTGCTGTGGGCATGCCAGGGAGGGAGCTGTCAACCACTTCCGGGTGGGGATAGGCCTCCTTGGAGCCCAGACGGTGGGGAGAGTGGGAACAGTGGGGACATAGGCCTGTTGGCTCCTCTTCCCAGCACCGTGTCCCTCCTCTGCCCACCCACCAAAACACCAGCGTGCTGTCGTTTCTCTTTTAATTAAAGTGAATTAAAATTAATCTTGCCCGAAGAGTTTCTTGATACCTCTTGGAATAATTAGGGTCTCCCCCAGGGCATCGCAAAGACTGGATTGGGCCCCTCCATCTACTCCCTAAGGACAGCTTTGGAGATGTCTCCTGGATACTGATTTGATCCCAGTGGAGGGAGGGGAGGTAGCAAGAAGGACAGTGTTGCGGGCAGAGAGAACCACCTGTCCAAGGGCCCCGCAGGGGGACTTGGCGTGTTCGAGCAGCTGTCCCCAAGTCCGGTGCGGCCAGAGCAGAGTTAGCAATGACCTAAAGGAACCACCAAGGTCTAGGATGTAAACTGCCAGGGGCATGGGACGTTTCCAGGGGCAGAGCCGAGTCTTGTGATGTTATTCAGCTCCATTAGCATACTTAATGGTCCCGAGGGCGTTGCTCTGTCCTGTGCCACGGGCAACCCCTTGAGGGCAGAGCCTGTGCCTCACATGATTTCCTTATATGTCTGCAAAGGATGGAAGGAATGTTTATTGCAAGCCTACCGCGTACTCTATGGGCATGATAGCAGGGAGTCCTTATATGGTGAGTTATTTCATTATCCCTGCTTTAGAATAAGGAAGTTGAGGTCCAGAAAGGTGAAGTGACTTGCTCAAAGTCACACAGACTTCAGGCAGAGCTGGGATTCAAACCACGGTCTGCCTTCTCCAAGCCCCAGCACCACTTCTAGTCCTACACCGAGAGCTAAGAGCTGTTCAGAAAGCTTGGTGGCCCAAGAGCCTGGCTGGGCCTGGCCTAGGTTCTGGGCTCATTCCCTGAATCCCAGCACCCAGGAGAGGAGGCAGGTCGGCAGCCTGAGGTCAGAACCTCCCTGTCCACATGGCTCCGTGCCTCAGTTCTCCTGGGTACTAAGGAACGGCATGATCATTTCAGGCGTGACTAAGGCTTGGAAGATGTACTGAAAGTAAGATCCAGTGACTAAGAGGAAGGAAGGGGTGTCCTCGGCACCCACCCTTGCACCACACAGCCGTTTCCCAATTCCCTCTACTGGTTTGACCGAGTTGATGGGAGAGAGGCCGGGAGGGAGGAGTGGGCCTGTAGGAGCCAGCTGCAGGAAGCTGGCTGGGCAGGAGGGGGGCAGGGTAGCTACAGCCTCCCAGCCTCCCTGCCTCCTGCCCTGCCTCGTACCCCTCAGCCCCCCATGAGGCTGCCCCTCGGGGCTCCCCTTCACGCCAGGACGAAGCCCAGCTCCTGAGCCCGGCTTCTGCTGCCCTGCTTTTCAGTTTCAGCTCCCACAGATCCCCACCTCGCAAGTTTCTGCCCTCCCAAAATACATTTCCGAGCCCCATTTCATGGGATCTGAGCTGGGCCACATCTGCTCTTGTTTCCCAGGAGTCCTTGTTCAACTCTTAAAATCCTCAAACAAGCCCCTTTGGTCACCGGACTGATCCGGGGCGCTCTGGGCCAGGCAGCTAGGGAATCACCTTGCAAAGGGCCCGTCCCGGCTCCTGGGTGCCCGTGGCAAACCGCCAGCCAAGTCCTCCTTGGAACACCCTTCGCCATCCCAGGCAAAGCCCACCCTCCCAGCCCATGACCTCCACCAGGAAGGACCCACAGACGCACTGTGGCACTCAGGCCCAGGATTCACGGTGGCTTGTCCCTGGGACTGTCTTCCTATCAGACGGTGAGCCGCTGGTGTGTGGAAGGTGCTGGGGGTCCGTCTGGACATGGAAGGGGGGCGGGGAGAGCAGGGGGAGGGATGAGTCCAGCACAGTGCCCAACCCACACGTGTGTTAGTGAAAAGAAACGGATTCTGGATGCCTCTGTTCGCTAAGGGGGAATTCGGCATTTTACTACATTTTATGAAATTTCAGGAAGGAAACACATGGCGGTTTTTTACAGCCATGAGACATGCTCATGTGTTTTTTGGGTTTTTTTTTCTAGACCCTTCCTCTGAAAAGGGCCTAAATAATTTAGGTTTCGGGGAATCACATATGTTCTCTCTCCTATAACTCTTCTGGGTTTTGTTTGTTTTTTCAACGCCTTCAAGATGGAAAAGCCACTCTTAGCTCATGGGCTGTACGCAAACAGGCCACAGACAGCCCGTGGCCTGCAAGCCACGGTTTGCCAAACCCCGTCTACATAGCCGTGCAAGATACAGCCTGTAACCCTTCCTCCAGAAATCACAGCTCCCCGCGGTTTTCATCTGCTTCTCTCTGGACTCTTTCTGGCCATGCCTAGTCTATATATTTGGCAAAATAGGATTCGAGTCTACACCCCATGCAGTACCTGGATCTTTCCTTTTAACAAAATAACGTGGACGTGGCTCCACGCCACCGATGAGGGATCAAGGACACTGTTCTCACGGCCGTGTGGGTCGGCGGCATCTGAGCCCGGCCGTGGCTTTGGTGTATTTACTGAGGGCAGACGAGTTACTGCCTCTGAGTCCTCACTCACCCTATTAAGAACCAGAAAAAGACAAGTCAAGGAATGGATCTTAGTGCCCTGCGTCCGAGGCTCCCCTCCCACGGCGGACGCGAAGATACGCTTCTGGCAGGTGGTTTTATCGCGTATTTGTTTTCACCCACTTCTTTCCGCCGGCGGCTGGGAGCAGCGGGCGGTGCTGACGAACAGAAGCAGCACAGACGGGCACCGGCTTTGATCCCAAGGCCCGGCCCCGGGAGCAGACGCGGTCAGATGGGAGCCTGGGGCCCGCGACACAGTGGCCCTCGGGCACAAGGCAGTGCAACGGTCTTTTGGGCGAGACAGCACTGGCATTTCTCCTGCACTGGGGTGGCCTCTATTTAGAAGCTCCTGGAGGGGCACCTGGGTGGCTCAGTAGGTTAAGCATCTGCCTTTGGCTAGGGTCATGATCTCAGGGTCTTGGGATCGAGTCCTGCATCAGGCGCCCTGCTCAATGGGGAGTCTGCTTCTCCCTCTCCCTCTCTCTCGGTTTCTCTCAAATAAATAAATACAATTTTTTTAAAAAATAGAAGCTTCTGGAGACGCAGGTCCTCGCTTTCTAGGTGGGCGTTAGGTGCCCTGGCAGACGTGGCCTTGGAGGTCAGGAGACGAGAGTCTTCCATATGTCCTAAAGTACTCTGGTATTTGGAGGTGGGCAAGGGGAGACAGGGGCCTTTGCTCAAGATTATAATGCACAGTCACATGTATCAACCATATCCGGGCTTCATGCCACCTCCACGGACAAGTCTCACACCAGCCCAGGGATCAGCCCACTTTGCAGGTGAGAGACCTTAAAGCACAGAGCAGTCAAGTTATTTGCCCAACATCACACAGTCGGGGACTGGGAGAGCTGGGCCCCGAACCTGGGTCTGACTCGGAAGCTGCTGCTCTCCCGCAGCGCATGAGGCCGGTATCCCATGGTGCAGGTGGAAGGCAGCCGTGGAAGGGGTGCTGCAGTGAAGTGGGAGGACCCCGGGTTGGGGTGTGGGGACTGGGTCTAGAGCCCACCCACCCCTGAGAAGCAGGAGAACTTAGGACGCTTCTCACCCTCAGTTGGTCTGAACCCTCATCTGTCCAATGGGTGCCTCCCACTCCCCTCCATCCTCAGGGCGACAGGGGGGAGACACAGACCAGAGGGTGGGCCTGAACGCATTGGGTCACGTGGCCTGAGCCAACTTATGCGGAACATCGTGGACAGGTGGCACAGAGGCCAGAAACAATGGAAGGGTGGTGGCCACTAGGAAAAGCACCTGCTGCTTCCAGGGACCAGGTGCCCTGAGCTCGCCAAGCCCATCCCCTCCTTCTGCCCCCTGCACTGCCTGCTCCAGAACCTCTCTCTGCCTCCCCGATGACCATGACCTCGTCTGGTGGCCAGGGTTCCCGCCACCTGTCTCCACCCACCGTCCAACTTCCCCACCCTGCCACCAGCATCGCTGCCCTAAAATCTGAACTGGGCCATGTCTCTCCCCCTCTTCGACTCCCTCTGCTGTCCCCACTGTCCCAACCTGAGCTCCTTGGTGGGACAGAGAGCCGTCCACTGTCCAGGCCCTGCCAGCTCTGGGCTCACCCTGAAAACCGCTCATGCTCCCCTAAACCTGTCTCTCGGCCTTTGTATGCCTTCCCTCTGATTGATGCTGTTCCCTCTGGTTAATATGCTCCCTCCCCTTTTCTGGAAGCCTCTGGTCCATCCTTCAAGACTCATGTCCAGCATCACCTTCCCTGACCTCCGGGCAGTCAGGTGCTGCTCCCCTCCTTCCCCAACGCGGCCAAGTGCAAATGGTCCAGTGCATGGAAATCTCTGTGCGCCCACGTCCCCTGGCCCTGCAGGCAAGGGACCTTCCTCATCCTCACACCCCGGTGCCCACATCGGAGCCCAGCTCAGAGTCCACATCAGCCAGCTGACCACCTGCCCAGGGTCCAGGCCCACGCGACAGCTGGGGTGGAGCCTCCGTGCCAGTGGGAACCAGGCAGACCAGGCAAGAAGGTGCTTGTCTGAGCACCAAGCCAAGGGCTGACCTCACTGCTGACTCGGCCTCGCAAACACGAAGGTGGGGGCCGCCCTCCTAGGGAGGGGCGGCGCCCGGGACAGCTTTAACAGGCAAGGTGCATGCTTGGGGGCCAGAAAGCAAGGTGATGAGTCAGGGAAGGGGAGACGCCTTGCCCTAAAAAGGGAGCAGCTTCCCTCCCACAAGTCCCTACTGAGCATATTACACTCATTAAAAGAAAAAGAAAAGAAATAGGAGGGAAAAGGCTCAAGTCCCATAGCTGGCGCTTTTTCTCGGAGGTAATTAATGATCACTCGTAAAGAATGGATGACACCATCCCCGTTTTGAGCCAAAAAACAAGAGCCCCAGGTGTGTGCCAGGTGGCGGGCCCTGAACCCAGCCCAGGCCTCCCGTGCCAAGGACACCACCCCACCCTCTGGACTCATCCCTCGCCCCCCATCCTGTCATTCCCCAAACATCTGCCTCCCGCCCAGCTCCCGGCGGGGAGGGGGGGGTTGGGAGGTCTCTATACCTCTGAGGCAGACCGTGGCTTTCCTACCAAGATACCTGAAAACGGCGTTCACATTGCTGCCTCTCACTGAGCCCCCGCAGGGTCACAGGCGCCGTTGGCTGTCTCTGAAACCGCAGGACCACGTGGCGGGCCCTGGTGACCTCATTTTGCAGGTGGAGAAACAGAGACTGGGATCGAGGGAGGGGACTCAAGGTTAGCGGCTGGTCAGTGGCCTCGCAGGAGACAAAGGTCCTCTCTTTCAGCGGCACGACACAGGCCCCATGGCAGCAGCCTTTTGGAAAAAGGGACAGCGTCACTTGCCTTTCCCAGGCAAGGGCTATTTCTGAGAGCCCCTTACAGGACCCGCCGCGAGGAGATGGAGCTGGGTGGGTGAGGGTGGGGGCGTCTAGACCCCGGGTGACAGCAGGTTATGACAGAGCCGGAGGAGGTCAGGCTCTGCATCTCCAATGAAGTCACACCGGGAGCTCTAGCCCTCTAGAGGTCTGCGGGCCACCACATCCAGAGAACCACCCTGCCTCCTTCTGAAGGTTCCAGGGGGACAGGAAATCCCTCCAAGGCAGCTTCACCTGCCCCTGGAGGGAGCTGGACACAGACAAGCATCTCTTCATGTCCCGCAGCCGAACCAGACCAGAGGGAACCTTCCAGTAGGGCCCATGTTATGGGTTGAACTATGTCCCTCAGAAAGATTTGCTGAAGTCCTAACCCCTAGTCTCTCAGAATATGGTCTTCTCTGGAAATAGGGTCTTTATGGAGGTAATCGAGTAAAATGGGGTTGTTAGGACGGGCCCTAACCCAACATGACTGACGGCCTCCTAGAAAGAGGAAATTTGGACACAGAGGCAGACATGCTCTGAAGAAAGATGATGTGAGGGCCTTAGGGAGGAGACGGCCGGGTGCAGGCAGAGCCAGGGGGGCGGGTGGGGGGGGAGGCTTCTACAGGCCAAGGACGCCCAAGGCTATCGGCCACCACCAGCAGCTGGGAGAGAGCTCTGGAGCAGAGTGTCCCTCGGAGGGCTCGGAAGCAGCCCAACCTGCCGACACTTCTAGCCTCCAAAACTGTGGACATGTGTTCCTGTCATTTCAAGCCCCCTGGTTTCTGAGAGCAGCCCCAGGGATGGGCGCGCGGGCCCCACGAGTCAGGGGGAGGACCCTGCACAGGGCCTGTGCTCCAAAGGCCCCTGTTTGATATAGCGTTCTATGTCCTCCACCCTAAATTCTTAATAACGTCTGAACAAGGGGCCCACATTTTCATTTTGCGCTGGGCTCCCGGTAATTGGGCAGCCGGTCATATTTTCAGATCTCCCTGGCAGGACCCCACCCGGCACAGATATCCACCCCCCACCCCCTCCAGTCAGGGCCCAGCTCGGCGCTGGGCTGTGAACTTGATGGGACCCAGCCAGACATGGTGGGGAGCCTGGGGGTAGGGGCCTCCTGACATCTCGTTTCCCCAAGGACCGCTTCAGGATGAGACACCTCTCTCTGGCCCTTAAATCAGGACTCCTGGGTTCTCTTGCCAAATCATCCCGGTGGGGAGCCCAAAGCAAGCCAAACGTTAGCTTTTGCAGAGCAGGTGGTCACCGGGAGCCAGGCTTGGCCACGCATCACAGCCCCCTTCCTACAGCACTGCGACCTCTTCCTGCTTTGCACTAACTGGGTCCCATCAGCTGGTCATTTCTGGACCCCTCCCCGGAGTTCAGCACAGAAGACTCGATACCTTCTGGGAGCTCGCCATCCGGTGTAAGAGTCAGTTTCTGTTTATTTCTTGTTTTAAAAGCAAACAAACCCTCCTGGGAGGCAAGTCGCCTCATGATGGAGGAGTTTTTATCAGCCACCCCTGCGGAAAGCTGAGGGCTTTGTCCCTCACACCCAGTTGAGCTGGATCCGCCCCTTTGACCGGGTGACCCCGGGGATGCCCCGGGCAGGGAGGAGGGGGGGATCCAGAAGGGAAAAGGGGACTGATTTCTCCGGGATGCCTGGGTCCCGCCTAAAGCAATATCATAGATAATCACATTAACTCCCTGCAATAAAGCCAGGAAGAGATAGACAGATAAACTAAAGCCGGCATAATTGAGGCTCCCAGATAATCCCCATAGCTGACTAGCTCTGAATTTCACCGCATGGCAGCCTCCCACCGAGCGGCTGGTGAGAATTCCTTTTCTCACCTTGCCCCCACCTGGTGACCTCGTACAGTGGTTCTGGGAGGAGGTGAGGGGCACGGTGGAGAGGAAGGGGAGAGGGTGACCCCAGTGGTGCTGGCAGCCCTGTCATTCCCTGGCAGACTGTCTTTCTCCCCTCCCTCCCCAGGTGACTCCTTTGCTGCAAGCATTGCCTCCTCCAGGCAGCCTGCCCTGATAGGGCCATCGCCCACCCCACCCTGTCTGCTTCCTTGCCTCACTCCTTCACGGAACACATTTCACCTGGATTATTCATTTACCTGTCTTTCTTCCTGATTAGATGATGCATTCTTTGAAGCCAGGGTCTTGTGGATTTAATGTTTGGCCTCCGTGCTTTGTGTGGGGCCTGGCGCAGAGGAGAAGGCATGCACTGAAGCTTCCTGGGGGAGAAGAGTCAAAGAGGACAGTAGGGGGAACGGGAAAAGCGGTGAGGAAGGCCAGGCAGGAGAGTGCAGCCAGGCGCTGACTACATGGATGAAGAAAGGAACGAAAGGTTTGGTGAAGTAGAGAAAGACCTCGGGGCCCAGTGACAACAACAGGAAGAGATCCCCACAACCACCACCACCGCCACTGCCACTGGAACAGCTCAGACCAACCAGGGCAGCCGTGGGCAGCTGGCAGGCAGTGCCTGGAGAACGTTCCAGTGCATCTCGAGAAATTAACCCGAGGGGACAGGCAGGGCCATGGTGGGGGCCCACCAGGGCAGGTTTTGCACAGGAACGTGGACTGATGCAAGCTGGCTTCGTCATCAAGGCCATGCTGGGAATTTGGGAAATGACAGAGAAGAGGTCGTGGGTCCCCTACTCCCACCAAGACAATTGCCGTTCTATTGGGGTGCGTTTCCTTCCCGCTCCTTCTACGTGTGGTTTTCCGCACAAGAGAGAGCGGAGGCAAGGGATTTCCCCCCAAAGCTAGGAAGGAGGAAGCTGTCCCACCTCCCCCACCCCCACCGTTGGGCCCCACAGGATTCGTGCTGGAAAGTGCTCAGTGTCCCTGTCTGCAGATTCGTGACCCTTCCCCTGTGTGGCCTCGGGGCTCCACCTGGCCTGCCGCACGTTTTTACAAGGCCAGTGAAAGAGTCTACACCTGCACAGACCCTCTTCGGGAACTCAAGGACTCCGAGGAGAGAAGCAGCAGCGTTTCGAGGCCGTCCGGGGCAAAAAAAAAAAAAGCAGGGAGCAGTGCCTCTCTGAGGGTCTGCCCGCAACCCGCCACCTTGCCACTCGTGCATTCACTACGTTGGTCCATCAGTCAGTCAGCAAACCTGGGGATCCGGAGAAAACTAATAGGGTCCCTGCCCATTAGGAAGTCTTGTTTGAGGGAGGGGACAAGCAACCAAAGAGACAATTACAACTGGGCGAGCTGAAGGCGCCGTGGAGCGGCCAACCCCGTGGCCAGGAGGTTCCCAGGAACAGGGACTCTGCTTCTGTCCCCTGTCCAGACACCAGAGGGCGGGGACCCGGGAAGGCCTCAGACCAAGGACTCCCTAAGGATGTTGGTCACTGGGTCTCTCCCATCTGCCCAAGGATACCAGGGAGAGGAATTCTACAGAAAGTTCCCCACTGGTGGAAGGACGACCTACTCCAGCTAGTTCCCTGGGAGCTGGGACCACGCGTCCCCCTCACTAGAACCTTCCCTTCATGAGGCTGGTGGATAGAACACAGGATGAAGCTGGGAGCCGAGACGGGCATCCCTCGGCTGAGCAGCCTCCTGAGGGCAGCAGCTGTGCCTCCCCCATCAGACCGGGAACCCCTGAGTCAGGGGCCAGGTCTCTCCCATCAGACTGGAGACTCCTGTTTCAGTTCAGTGGTCCCCGAGGGTTCTGCATCCAGGGTGTGCTTCGTGGACCCCCTCGAACCAGTTACATGGATGCCGATGGACCCCTCACCTTCAGCATTAAGGCTGAGCTGACTCAGCTGAGCACTTGCTGCTCCTTAGAAACAAAACCCAGCTGGCCTCCGCCATCGGAGAGCATTCCGTGAGCCGTGGATCAAACCGCGCTCTCCGTACCCCAGGAGAAATAACTTTCACTGAAACTTAAAGTGTCAGTGACGCCGTAATAGGGACTCACCGTCTTGGGGTTAGAAGGAAACGGGGTGTTCTGTCCTCAAACGTGGGATCACCCGGAGAGCTGTTGCAAATACGCCTGCTCAGGCGGCCCCGCAAACCAATGAAGGATCCACGGGGGTGAGATCCAAGCATCCAGCCTTTATAAGCTCCCGGGGGATTGCGCTATGGAACCCAGCTGTAGCGGGGTTCCTTCCCAGTACGGGAATCCCGGTTGTTTATTTAGTCCACAGACGGGTACAAAGCACCTACTCTGTGCAGGAAACCAGGGTTATCCTAACCTCTTCTAGAACAACTCTGTTGGTTCTCTGGCTTTTTGGGGGGGGTTATTTCCAGTAACGGGGAGCTCACTGCCTCACGTGGCACATCTTTTCCCAAGAGCTGGTTTTTAGGGAGCATGGCGGGAAGGGAGATGTGTTGGGAAGGGACGACGAAGATGCCTTGGGTCCCACTATGTGCCAGCACTGGTGTGGGATGCTTCGCAAGCACCCTGTCTTTGAAGCTGGACACCCCCACCCAGTGAGGAGAGGAGTACAAGCCCGGTATCACAGAGGGGGAGCTGGAGCTCAGAGGAGCCAGGGACCAATCCAAGAGCACTCAGCTGGTGTGCGGTGAAGCCACACCCACACCCCCAAGGGTCACTTCCGTGGGAGGTCGGGGCTGGCTGGCCCGGCAGTGTGGGGGCCAGGAGGGGAGGCCAGGCATTATGTCTGGGTGTCCAGGAAGAACCTTCCAGGTCTCTCACCCCCACATTCCAGGCACATTTGCGCCCCCAGTTTTCCTTCCCTCTGTCCCTCAGGGCTCGAAGAGTCTGTGCAAAGTCATGGGGACCCGAGAGCTGCTGCTCCCCGACAAGGTCTACCCACACACATAGGACTCAAGCTGGGCAGGGCAATGTTCAAGCCAAAGGAATGACTATCTCATGGTAATACTTGACCACCTCCATCCTAGACATCCAGCCTGGGCTTCCCAAATCATAGCCCGGAGGTGCTGTCCCACCCTGCCCACCCTCCCGAGCGGGCACATCTGTGCAGCAGCAGCTTCTGTCACCTGCCCCTTGGGCTCCTACTGTATGCCAGGCGCACCCCCTGCTTTCTGCCCGGTCCTTCCAAGAGCCCCAAAGGCAGGATGAGCACGTTCCCTTTACAGACAGAAACCAGGCACAGCCAACTCGGAGTTCTTGCCCACGTAGGCCAGCGTTTTTCAATCTGCAGGTTGTTACCCATTAGCGGGCTGTGAAATCGACGGGGCAGATTACGAGCAACATTTAAACAATAGAAGCAGGTAGAAAAGAGTAAAAAAAAAAAAAATAGTGCACATAGTAAGGGAAGGCTTGCTTCATAAACAAGGCGTGCGTGTGTTGTATGCAAGATCGTGATGAAAAATGTATTTTTTACTGTGAGTTGTGATCCAATAGAAAGCCA
This sequence comes from Ursus maritimus, assembly GCF_017311325.1. Classification (NCBI taxonomy): domain Eukaryota; kingdom Metazoa; phylum Chordata; class Mammalia; order Carnivora; family Ursidae; genus Ursus; species Ursus maritimus. Next base: position 13,619,680 of record NW_024425786.1, read on the forward strand.
ATACCCTACACTGTCGTCTACATGACGTTACTATAAAGTGGCTTCCGGGGATGGGGTGACAATGTGCCCTGGGCACCCAGAGGTGAGGGCTCAGGAGGCCACAGCGAGAGATGGCCCCTGTTTCGGACTTAGGGAGAGAGGGGGATCCAGTGGCCACCTTCCGGGACATGAGCAACGGCTCCCTCTGCTAGGAGCTCCCCCGTGCAGATGTTCCATGCTGTTCTTTCGTAACCCCACCCAACCCGTTCTTGAGAAAGCCCTCAGGAGCCAGCCTCAGGCGAAGAGTCCCGCGGCAGCATGAGGGGTGTGGGTTAGACACCGGGAAGCCTTTGATGAGACAGGGCTGGAGTCCGGAATGAGCAAAGTCAGAAGGGTGATAGAGCTTCCATCCGGGGACGTCTCTGGAAGCAGAGATGGGTTTTCTGTCCAGAACAGCACGGCCAGTGTTTCCCTCCAGCAGACGGGGTTGGTCGCAGGCCCTCTCAGAAATTACCGGGGCGGATGATTCTCTGACATGCTGGTCTAGGCCGTGAGCGTGGAAGTGGTACGGGCGGGGAAGGGGCAGCTGGCGAGGGGCAGACAGAGCCCCGGTGGCGTGGAGAAGACAGCTCTGTGGCCAGTCTCCTTATCACGTGGGGCAGCCCCCTCCCACCTCCCGAAGCAGCCCAGGGGCCGGACTCAGAGCGCCAGCCCCACCGAGGGAAGCCCCCAAGTTGAGCAAAGCACACCTCTGAGCGCCCCTTGCCTCATCTGTAAAATGGGATAATGGCCTAGAGGGGCACCGTCCGACGGAAATGTAACGTGAGTCATAGATGTCCTAGTGGCCATATAAAGACGTAAAAACCAACAGGTGGAATTTATTCTGACGATACGTGTCATTTAACCCACTGTATTCAAAATATGATCACCCCAACACATAGTCGGTATCAAAAAGCAGTAAGGAGAGTTTCCATTCTTTGTTTGTACCACAACTTCCAAATCCAGTATGCATTTCGGACTTCGGGCCCAGCTCCAGGCAGACAAGCCACGTGGCGAGTGGCCACCGTACGGGACAGCGCCGATCTGGAAAACCTCTAGGGCCTCCCCTAAAGTTATATGACGGGATTTGGGGCGCCTGAGTGGCTCAGTCGTTAAGCGTCTGCCTTCGGCTCGGGGCGTGGTCCCGGCGTTCTGGGATCGAGCCCCACATCAGGCTCCTCCGCCGGGAGCCTGCTTCTTCCTCTCCCACTCCCCCTGCTTGTGTTCCCTCTCTCGCTGGCTGTCTCTATCTCTGTCAAATAAATAAATAAAATCTTCTTAATAAGTAAATTAAGTAAGTTATGGGACGGGATTCAAGGCCAGGCTAGAGTCCCTAGACATTTGCCTCAGGTGGAACCCAGGGCCGTGGCCGGTCCCAGCTGCAGAAAACCATTCAGGTGATGTGCTGAGGTGGCAATAAAAACGCACTCACGTGGCAATAAAATGGGTCATTAATTCTGGAATGACACAGACCTGGCTTGCTCAGCGGTGTGCTCTGGGCAAGGAGGTCATCGTCTCTGAGCCTCGCTTTTGCCATCTGTGAAACAGGGATCCTAAGCATCGGGAACGTTGTAGAGCACGAACCCCGGGCGGCACTGCTGCTCTGAGCCCCTGGTGTATGTCCGCCCCTCCCTCATCCGCGAGCCTGTCATTGCAGCATCCCAGGGCTGCAGGAGCGCTGAGGCACAGAGAGGTGAGAGAACTTGCCCAAGGCCACACAGCTAGCATGTGGCATTGCTAGGATTCGCGCCGGGGCAGCCTGGCTCAGAGACCCTGTGCTGAACCCCAGGACGCACTGCCGCCCCCCACCCCCCACCCAGGAGATAGTGTACATTAAACCAAGGACCGCCTTGAAAGTCCCTGGCGAGGTGCCTGGCGCCCCATGGGCTGGTTATAAATTGCTGCTGTTACCCTCGATGGGGGCAGAGAGGTTTCGTGGGAAGAGCCCCTGGGGGACCTCCAGGCACCTGCGGCTCGGATGGGTCATGACCCGCTGGGAGGCAGCCCCTTCTGAGCTTTCCTGGTGCCGCCTCCAGCCAGGGGCAGAGCGGGGAATTCGGCTGAGAAGGCGTCTTCCTCATAGTTCAGGAGCACAGCCTATGCGGGTGGATGATTCAGGGTCTGCAGTGCCCGGGGTTGTGGCTCTGGGGGTGGTGGGTGGGCTGAAGGGGGTGGCCTCAGTGAGAAAGGCGGCCCCACCGGTTCCAAGGGCTGGGCCAGGAGCCCCGTGTGGGTGCCTGCCCGGGTCCCACGGCATCTTCGGAGGGTGGGGGCTGAAAGCAACCGCAGGAGGCGCTCAGAGGTCAAAGGGCCAAGAGCCTGGAAGCGCCCGTTGGTCTTGGCAACATCCCAGGCCTGGGCAGGAACACGCATCCGCAGGAAGATGCTGTCACTTGAGGCCAAAAGTCTGGCAGCAGGTGAGGCTGGATACAGCTGCTCTAAGGATCACCAAGGGCCCACCTGTTCCCCGTGTTTCCGCTCCGCCCCCCCCCCCCAGAGCCAGCCCCACTCCTGGGGGGCTCCATCCTGCCCCCGGGGCTCCTCCCCATCACCCCAGCTCAAGTCCTGAGGTTCACTCTGATTGGTCCTGCTTTGGTCACGTGTCCACCCTTGAGCCAACCCCTGTGGCAGGGGAAATGGAGCCCACGGATTGGCTAGTTTGGATGACGCGCTCCAGCCCTGGTGCCCCACCTGTAACGCGGAGCTGGGGAGAGCCGTGCTGGTGGGAGTTTTGAGCTGTTCTCTACTCCGTCCGGCTCTGGTTGCATTTCTGCCACTGCTTGGCTGGTGACGTGGGCAATCCGTTCCCCACTCTAGGCTCAGTGGACTGGAGCAAATCTTTTAAAACCTTGTTTTAGTTTAAAGAAAAAAAAATTTTTTTTTCAAAGTCTTATGTCAATCAGATCCAAGTGGAGATGCTGGGGTTGAAGCCAGGGACCCTCACCCTCCAGTCCCTTCCCCTCCCCACAAGGGCCCCAGGAGCCCCTACTGTTCCCTCCATCTCTGGAAGCCCAATCCACCTGAGTCAACACAGCACGGCACACGGTCCGGGTCAGTGGACCTGCCCAGGGAAGGTCCAGGGAAGGTGAAGTGGCGGTGCGGGGTCTTGGGGTACAAAGGAGAGATGGGGGATCTGTGCACCCCACTCACAGCATCACCCCCCGCCCCCCTGCACCCTCAGCACCCTTGGTCCTTCAGAAAGCCCCTGCCACCAACCATGACCTCACACTGAGGGGGAAGTGGTGAGCCTGGCAAAGCATAGTCAGAGCCTCTATGCAGTGTGGGACCAGCTTTGTCCTCCCAGTGTCCCCTGAAGGATGGCCCTCGCCCTCTTGGCCACTACTTGTTCCCCAAGAGCAGGTGAGGCCAAAGCTGAGTTGCTTCAGAGTGATCATAGAAGAGCGACAGTGTTGCCCACTGCGGTAATTCAGTTTGTAAAGCATTTCCCTGCCCTTGGTCTCATCGGATTTTCTTCACAGCTGAGAGGCGGCCAGACCCAGGCTCAGCCCTACTGTCCGAGTCAACGTCGAGTCCTTGGCCCGAGCCAGATGCTTCCCCAACACACTCACCCAGGTCACCCTCATGTAATGAGAGGAGGCAGGCACTCCTGTTATCCCTGTTCTCTAGAAGTGGCAGAGCCCGAACCTGAACCCGGGTCTGCAGCCCAACGCCATGCGAGGAGCCTCCACAGGTGCTCATCTTCCAGAAGAGTCGGCCGTGGGGCTCCCGTCGTCACATCCTTGAAGAACAGAATGGGAGACAGGGGTTGCATGGGAATCCTGAGGACAGAACAACGTCTGTCTGACACAGGGACGCTTCAGGGAAGCCGATCTCGATTGGACCCGAGACAGAACACTGTGACGCTCAGGGGGACAGAGGAAAGGGCAGCCTGGGGACGTAGGAGCATCAGGTGCCCGGGCGTGTACAGGCAGAGGCTGACCGGTCACTGGGCACAGGGTGACGGGCATTCTCGCACTGCTGGGGGTTGGACAAACGTGGCCTTGGTGCTGACGCTTTGAGGTTCCTCACCTGTCCCCCCCACCCCTGCCCTCTCCAGTCTCAGCCCTGCCAACCCACTCCCCACACCGCAGATCGGGTGAACTTTCCAAAGCATCCCTCCGACCCTGTTGGCTCCCTGCGTGAGTCCTGTGGCATTTTGCCATCTGTGCGGGTTACTAGAGCTGAGCAACAAAGGACCCACAACTTAGTGCCCTAAAACAACCACATGACTACGCTCAGCGTCTGTGGGTCAAGTGCCGACGGGGCACTTGGGGAATGGCTTAATTCTGCTCGGTGATGTTTGGGGCCTCGGCTGGGAAAGCTGGAAGGCTGGGGTGACTCGAGGGATGGGCCTGGGAGGCATCTGGAGGAGGCTTTGCTCACATGTCTGGCTGTTGGTTCGTGCTGGTTGCCAGCGGGACCTCCGCGGTGCTGTGGGCTGGACACCTACACATGGTCTTTCCCAAGGGGACTCGTTTGGGCTTCCTCACAGCGTGACGGCCAGGTTCAAAGGATGAGTGTCCCAAGAGAGCGAGATGGAAAGGCGTTTTTATGACCTCACCTCGGAGATCACAGAGTGCCAGACACAAACCTCCGCATATACAAAGCTCCACCCAGGTTCAAGGGAAGGGGACAGAGACCCAGCACTGGATGGGAGGAATGTCAAGGTCATGTGGAAAGACGAGCAAGAGAGATGGGAAGTAGTGTTACAAGTCACCTCTGAAAAACCAGAATCCACCTACGTCACTCTTCAGTTGGGGTCCAACCCCTCAGCATGGCCAATGAGGCCAGTTTGCATCACCAGCCTCATTGGTCTTTGCACCTGCCATTCCTTCTGACCAGAAAACCCATCTGCCCAGCCTGCTCCCATCCCCTGCACCTGGCCCACCACCTTCACTCACCCTTCAGGGCTCAATGGAGACATCATCTCCTCCCAGGAAGCCTGCTCTGATCCCAGCCCCACCCCAGCTGCGTTGGGGCCCCTCTTGACGGCTATCTCATTTGCCCCTCTGAGTGCACTGGCTTCTCTGCTTGTCAGCCCCCAACAGACTGAGCCTCAACAAGGGCATGGATGCCGCCCCCGTCTATCTACCATTATATCCCCAGCGTGGGGCCACATTCCAGCTGCTTTCCAGATCCTGCCAGTGGACAGCCAGCAGCCACCTCCCCCAGGAAGACACCCCAGATTGTCCTAGCCAGTGCTGGGCATCTCCCACAGCCCCCTGAGCAGGTGTTTGGGAATGCCGGGATGAAAGGAGACAGCTCCGCCCCTGTTCCCAAGCACGAGCTTGTTATTGCGGAAAAGCAGCAAATTACCCGGGGCTCAGAGCTGTAATGATTAAAACAGGGGCATTGTTCTCCGGCGGCTAATTGCATACCTGAGCAGCCCACGGCTGTTAACCCGGACCTCAGCCACAGCGCCAGACCCAGCCTGGCAGGGAGCCAAACACAGAGGTGACAGGGGCGGGGGGGGGGGGGTCTGGGAGCCAGGTGTCCCCACAGGGGTGACCGCATCCGCCTCACCTGGGGAACCTGTTGAAAATACAGATTCCCAGGCCCCACCTACAAAAATCTGTGTCTGGGGGTCCCAGGGCCCAAGAACTTGCATTCTTGGTAAGATCCAACCGTGGGGTTTCTAACTTGCCCCACCCCAAAGCCAGACAGAGCCCCACCCTCACCTGGCCCAGCTCACTCTGAGAATGTGGCAAGATCCAGAAAGTGACCCGGGGAGAGGGCAGGAGAGGGAAGGTTCCCAGGAATGTGGGTCGAATCTTCCTCGTGAGCTGAGAGACCCAGGCAAGTCCCTGCACCTCTCCGAGCGCGGCGAGACTCACCTGGGGGCCAAGGGGCGCGTGAGCTCCCAGAGCCCCCAAGGCCGGGGAGGAGCCCCCCATAATGGGCTCACCCACTTGTGTGTTTGTATAATTTGCAAAAGCAAAATATTTTTGTATTCTTTACCTAAGCATCCCCCTCAAGTTGTGGAAGCTTTGGGGGCCCCTAAAAAATGAAGAAAGTAACTTGGGCCTCTCCAGGGTCCTGCCGTGGACCATCCCGTGGGGACGAAGCAAGCACCCGTGTGCAAAGCTGCTGGCCTGGTGCCTGACGAGGCCCCTGGGATAAAGCACAGCCTCCAGGAGCCTCCCTCCCCTCATCTGTCGAGGGGGTGTGTAACCGCAGCGGCCTCATCCCACGCGAGCGTTAAACGAGCTAATGCGGGTAAAGCGCCCGGCTCAGTGCCGGGCACGGAGCAAGGCTTCTGTCAGTGGCGGCCGGTCAGTGGCAGCTCCGTGAAGCGGTGGGTGGGGAACCGGGGGGCCAGGGAATGTGAATTCTGCACTTCCGCGGGGCGGCGAGCCTGCAGGATCACGTGCGTATGTGTGCTTTTGGAAACCCTATTTCCTGGAAATGCAGGAAAAAAAGATAAGGCCCCCTTTTGCCAAACCAATTTAAGAACGCCAGGTACACTGGGACAGGAGTGAAGGGAAGGGCCTTGACCTTGACTCGGTCTGGGAAGACATCTGCTCTGAGGAAAGGGGCAGACACCCAGTTAGAAGATGCTGGAAATTCGGTACAGGAGGAGAGCTTGGGGATGGGGGGTTCATCCAGTCCAACCCCCTCCTGCACTTCCTGTGCCTTCAGCGATCGTGAATTAAAGCAGGAGGCAGGGCCCACGAGGGGCCAGATGACCACAGTCACTGATACACATGACATTTTCTTAAAGGACTTCCTGGAGGAGGTGACTTTTGAGCAGGGGGGGAAGGGACAGGGATGGGCAGAAAGAGACGATAAGGCCAGGAGATGCAGGCAGCTCAGCAGGCCTCAGCATAACTATGGACATGAGGCGAGCACGTACCACGTCAGGAATGGCCAGAGTGCCGCACTCAGCCCACCTCCGTTTTGGAATTCTTTTGTCGTTTATATATTTGCTTTTATACTAAGCTTCGAAAGCTTTGAAGTGCTTGCAAACCTGTAGAAAATTGGCATGTGTCATAAGAAGAAGATTTTTCTAGAACCACTGGAGAGGAAGTCCCTGAGTAAGAGGGTAAGTTGTTCCTGAGGCCCCATCATCCGAAAGTCTTTAGCGTTTACTTTCTACAAACAAGGACATTTCCCTACACGACCACAGTAAAACCCTCAAACAGGAAGTTGGCATTGACACCTTAACTACCTTCTGCTCCACGGCCTCTTGCAAGTTCTGCCAACCATCCCAGCAGCACCCTTTTTTTTTTTTTTAAGATTTTATTTATTTATTTGACAGAGAGAGAGAAAGCACAAGTAGGGGGAGCAGCAGAAAGAGAGGAAGAAGAAGGCTCCCCGCTGAGCAGGGAGCCCAATGCTGGGCTCGACCCCAGGACCCTGGGATTGTGACCTGAGTCGAAGGTAGACGCTCAACCGACTGAGCCACCCAGGCGTCCCCTCAGCAACACCCTTCACAGCAAGAGCACCGAGTGCAGAATCCAGACTCATCAGGGCCTCTCGGTCCGAACTACATACTTGCACCTCCTTTTGGAGACATTCAGGTCCCTTCTTTTGTAGAATGTGGGTTCAGCTGGTGTTTCTTCATGGCTACATTATTTTGTGGTGGGACCATCCCAGGGGCCACCCATGTGGCTTTGAATTTGCTCTGTGACTGTGATGTCACGTTGGGTGGCTTGATTAAGGTGGTATCTGCCAGATTTCCTTGTTGTCAAGTTACTCTTTCTTTCCTTGGAATTCGTAAGTATTTTGTGACGACATACTCTGAAACTATGTGAAGATGCCTTTCTGCATCTGACTTTCAGCTGATTCTCTGATTGAGTTACAGCCGTATGGACTCATGGCTTCGTACTGTATTCGGCAGCTTATAATCCATTATTACCATTGTTTGTGATAATAAACATAACCAGGGCCTGGGGTTGCCCCTTCAGGTGGTTCCTGCGGCATTAGGGCATGTCTCCATCATTCTCTGAGCATCTCCTTGCTTTCTGCCACAAGATACCCCAGCTGCACCCTGCACTTCCCCTTACAACCAGCCGTGTCTCCAAGGAACCCTGGTTCCTGTAGCGGCGAATGGTACATAGAAGCCAACGTCCGGGTGCTGGATGTGCTCACTGCAAGTGGGAAGTTGCTACTCCCGGGCACTCTCAGCAGCCAGAGCAGGGGGCGGGGCAGGAAATCCATCTGTACAGCAGACACACGGGTGTGCGTGTGCATGTGTACACACATGTGTCTGCATGATGTCTACCTAATGCTCACATGTCCATCTGTATTTATCTCTCTCTCTCATACTGAAAACCGCGCATACACACAGACACCTCAAATTCCAGCTGGACAGCACAGGGCTCATTTCCCTTCTCTGATGTGAAAGTCTGGCTTCCTTCATCCTTAGTGTATTTACCAATTCGGTTGATCCCCTTATATGTAACCAGTTTCCCCACCTCACTGCCCCCCCCGGCCCCCCACACACATATGGGATGCCCTCCTTACCCTTCTCGTGCTCTGGCTTCCCCTGGGGGTCACTCCCCCATGTGGACAGCCTTTTACCCTTGGGGCTCTGGTACCCCCACCAGGCCAACCCTCCATGGGGTGGCCTTCTGCCCTTGCTGGGGCTCTGACGGTCCTCTGGGCCACTGTCACCCCCGTGGACACTCTCCTTAGCAGAGCCAGCGGATAGCAAAGCACAGATTCAAAAGCGGGTCTCTCGGCTGCAAACCCGAGAGCGCTTGACTGCTGTGTTCCCCTCCAAGTCCTAAGGAGGAGCGCGCTTCGTCTCCAAGTGCAGTCCCCCAGCTGGAAATTGGAATTGGAATTGAGGACGTGCTCAGCCTCAGCCAGGACAGGTTCTCCTGGGGAGGGAGGCCGGGCACCCCCACCTCTAGCCGGGGAGGAACTCGGCAGTTGCGAGTCATCTGCCTGCCCGTGGCAGGTCGTAAAAACAGCTCACCATATTTTCTGTGCTTCACCGCTTACAAAGTCCTCCGTGAACTTGCTGAGTCTTCACACCGGCTCTAGGAGGGCAGGCTCAGCAAACCCATTGTGTGGTCAGTGAAACCAAGGCTCAGACTGGGAGAGAAATCTGACAGCTAGTGGGTGTGAGCCCGGGAGTCCAGCCGGCCCGACCCTTTGCTCCTCTTCTCCCCCCAGCACTCCACCTTTCCACGTCCCTCTCCGGGGCGGGGGATGGCTTGCCTCAGCCCTGAGCCCCTCCCGAGGACCCCCCAAGTGTGTGGTTCTAGTCCCAGCTGGCGGGGCTGGGCGGCTCTGTCCCTGCCCTTCAGAGCTCACCATCTGGGGCAGGCGTCACCCCATGCCTGTCCTTCCTAGAAGCCCAGCTGCCGAGTTTCTTTAACCAAACCAGCAAACTAAGGGGCGATCCGTGTGTTGTGTGGGGTTAACCCTCGCTTGGCCCATTCTCCTCCGTGAACACCCAGGACAGACATCCTCCTCAAAGAGCGGGCCCAGCCCCAACGCAGGACAAAACCTCCAAGTCAGCAGACCTGGGGCCACGGCCTGTCTGTGAGTGAGGGCAGCACCCCAGCCCAGCACCTGTGACTCTGCTCAGGCCTCGTCACAGGCAGGGGAGCCAGCAGGCGTGTGGCACACTCCAGCCCGCACGTGTCCGGGGCCCCTTGTCCCCAGGCTGCCTCGTGGGAGCCCCGGGGAGGCCACGCTCCAGCAGCCGGGGCGACTCCACGGGGGGCCTGGGAGAGGCACCTGCATGAGTCAGCCCCACGCTGAGCTCAGCACAGAGCCTCTCACCTGGCCTGCCAGGGACACCACTCCCCATGGTGGGAACAGCCTTTGTCCCCCAGATTCCACAGAAGGGGCCCTGAGTCTTGGCACGGCCCCGACTCTGTGATACTGCTAAGCAAGCCATTGAAAGCCACCCCCCACACAATCCTCCAGAAAACTGACCCCCTCCCCTCCCCAGTGCATCTAGGGGGGCCCACCCCTCCCCCCAGGGTGGAGGAGAAGGCTGTAGCCCGCCCCGGGGCCATCGGAGGCAGACTTCGGCCCTGAGGGTCCCCCTGGGGTCCCGGGCAAGGGCAGGCCACACACAAGTGCCCTCCACTGGCGGGCAGGGGGTGCGTGGTCAGCGGGGCACGGCAAGGCCAGGGGGAAGAGGCCTGTGCAGAGGTCCTTGGTGGTGCTGCCAGGGCCCATCACTCCCGCCAGGCCTCAGCTTCCCCATCTGTAAAACAGGACTGTTATTTCTGACCAGGGCTTAGTATTCTGTTCTGCATGCAGCCGTGCCCCCTTGTTGGGGGGGATGGGCATGCCAGGCAGGAAGGACCCCAGCTCCCACTGGGACAGTGTCCCCAGAGCTAGACCTCGGGCTTCTCTTCAGATACGGAGTGAGGGTGAGCTCGGGGAGGGGGGAATGGCTGTATTTAGAGTTTGGCTGGAAAAGAATAAGGGATGAAAACCCCTGACCCGGGGGAAACTCCCACAGGCCACTTCTGGCTTCCTTCCCTCCTCCTTCCTACAGTTCCAGAAGATGGGGGCTGGGGACAGAAATGAGTTGAGAGCTGCCTCAGTTTCCCTGAGGTGTTCATCCTTGAAAGGCCGAACTAACCATGAGGCTGCTGATAGAAATATCCCCAGGTGTCCCCAATTCAAGGCCAAGAGTACAGAGACAACAGGCTTGCATTCCTGCCTTGGGGTCTCGGGTACCAGGGAGCTACAGTGACACCCAAGCCAGAGGGAGCTGGGACCAAGAGACAGCCAGACAGGGGCCCGCTGTTAACACACAGCCAAGCGGATCCACCCGGCAACTTCAGAATGGGACAGGTGCCACAAAGACAGTAAAGCAGGGCGTAGAGAGGATGGGGGGGCAGCCCTGGACAAGTGCCTGGGAAAGGCCCCTTTGAGGAGACGCCACGTGAACAAGCCTCGAAGGCCATGAAGGAGCCTATGAGACTCAGGAAGGAGTGTTCATCACAAGCAAAGGCCCTGGGGTTGGAAAGGGTTTGGCTTGTTGGAGGAACAGAAGGTCAGTGTGCATATAGCTGTCTCCTCACAGGCCACTGTCTTCGGGGGGCACCTGCCTGACCCCCCCGAACCCCACCTGGCACTGAGGAACACGCACCCAGTGAATTCTTGGCTTCCTCCATCTCCCGACACTCAGCGGCCCTAACTCTAACCTTTGGATGCAGAGTCATAGACAAGAATTCCTGCATGGTGAAGACCAGGGTCCAGGCCATCGGGAGAGGACCATGGCCCGCACTCCTGAGACTCAAGAGACAGGGACCTCAGGATCCCGGCTGCGTGGCTGCCTCCCCGTCCCCCCGGCCTGCCTGGCTCAGGTGCCCAGACACGTGCCAGCCTCTGCCTGGTGGGGACCCCGCCCTGGCAGACGAAGCTTGCCCAAGAGGAGGCCATGTCACTGCCTTCGGGCCGGGGACCTGCTCCATTGGGGGGGCCGGGCGGCCTGTCCTGGCAGTGGGGCAGGAAGAACAGGTTGCCCCCGACTCTGGAGGAAGGCAGGCTGAGGTGCGTCAGAGGCTTCTGTCACAGCTCCCAGACCTCCCACCCTTCCCAGGCCCGTCCGCAGACCGAGGGGCCGTTTCGGCGTCCACGGCCGTGTCTGCTAGGAGGCCAGCAGCCAGGAAACCCTCGGGTTTTGCCAGCGCGGCTTTCTGGAGGACGATGTGGAGAGAGGGCTGAGCTGGGGCGGAGGCAGGAGGAGCCCCTCTCTGAGCGGGTCGTTCCATGTATGGGCTGGGAGGTGCTCTAGATAGAGACGTCACCGTGGAGACGGGGCGGAGGATTGTAGGAGGCAGCCCGTGGTTCCCACCCCGGCAGGTGGCTCCTCCGACAGCCTCTGCCTCGGGACAGGGTGGCCGGGTGTGGTGAGCAGGCACTGAGGTCTTGGGGTGCCCGGCCAGGTGCCTGCAATCCGCCCCCATAACCCCATGCTGCTTCTGACCCTCCCACCTTTGCCTCTGCCGTCGGGCCCAAACTGCCCTTCCCCTATTGCCCCTGCTGCCCGCCCACCTTGGCCTTAGTCCTACTGTTGCTGAAGACTCAGCCCAGGTGTCCCCCCCCC
>NW_024425786.1:13631732-13728919 GCF_017311325.1 Ursus maritimus
CATCGCCCCTTCCCACCCCTCATGTCCCCTCCATCCTGGCCTCCATCCTCCACCACAAACCCTAGACCCCTGTCCACTCCTCGGCTCAGCGGACACGAAGAAGAACGTGCCTGCCTCCCGCCCACGCCCTCCGCTCCCGGCACAGAGGAAGCGCTGAGGACAGCGGGCAGTTGAGGGAGCGCAGCCCTCCAGGACCGTCGGTCAGCTGGGTCGTCCCCCCCTTGCCCGAGTGATCAACGGCATCCCTAGTGGCCGGGTCCTCGGATGTGAGGGGCTGGCAAACACAGTCCCCAGCCTCACGGGGACTTGCCGGGACGTTGAGACAAGACCCCGATGCAGCCGTTAGACCTGCCCTCCCATTTGCAGGGCGTAGCGAGGTTAGAAGAACCAGCTAAATGACATTTCACGGATGCGACCAGACAAACCCAGACTGGAACGTCCTCCAAGACCACTGACTGAAAAGCCATTGCTGGAGGGGAAAGCTGCTGGGGTGGAGATCTTCTAGAATAAGTGAATAAAAAAAACAACTGAAGGCTACGTGTGAAGAAAAGAAAAAGGCCCCAGTCTCGGGAAAGCACTCGCTGAGCCCTGACCTAAAGGTCCCTCCATCACCCCAAACTGGGGCCTCAGTTTGCCTGTCTATAAAATGGGAGAATAAGGCTGCACGAGGCCATGGGAGAGCAGGCGGAGTAGCGAGAGTTGGAGGGTTCCCGAAGCAGAGGGCTGGGGCGGGAAGACCCTGGTGGCTGCCCAGGAAGGACTGGGGCATGCAGTAGAGTCGCGCAGCAGCCCCCCCAAGCTCACTCGGGTGCTGGGGACTGGGGGCCACGCCCAGCCTCCCCACAGAACCACGGGAGCCAGGACTCCACCCAAAGCTGTGTCTGCACCTCGCATCTCGTGGCAGCCAGCAGCTCCCAGGGAGGGTTCCTGTCTGAGCTGCGGGCGGGTGGCCCTGTCCCAGCTCACGAGGTGAGGGATCACTACGGTTTGGGGTTCAGAGGATTTTAATAGGAGGGTCCATCTCCCCCATCACACCTGATACAGTCAGGGGCAGCCTTGTCCACTTCTGAACCCCAGGATCCGGCACCAGACAAACATTTACAGAAGAAGGGGTTGTCTGATCACTAGTGTGGTGGGACAGTCCCCACACCCGGCCCGGCCCATGACGGGGACAGGGCTGGGGGTGCCCAGGAACCTGCATTTTTTTTAAATGATTTTTTATTATATTATGTTAGTCACCATACAGTACATCCCCGGTTTCCGATGTAAAGTTCGATTATTCATTAGTTGTGTATAACACCCAGTGCACCATGCAATACGTGCCCTCCTCACTACCCATCACCAGCCTATCCCATTCCCCCACCCCTCCCCTCTGAGGCCCTCGGTTTGTTTCCCAGAGTCCATAGTCTCTCATGCTTCATTCCCCCTTCTGATTACCCTCCCTTTCTTTATCCCTTTCTTCCCCTACCGATCATCCTAGTTCTTATGTTCCATAGATGAGAGAAATCATATGATAATTGTCTTTCTCTGCTTGACTTATTTCACTTATTTCTCCTCCAGTGCCGTCCATGTTGCAGCAAATGTTGAGAATTCAGGAACCCGCATCATTGTCCAGCTCCCGTGACAGTCCTTAGGGAAGGAGGCGGAAGCCTCTGGGGGCTCCCAGGAGCAGCCGGAGGAAGGGCTGGGCTCATCCAATCCCCTTGTGCTGGAGACGGACCAGCAGGGTCCAGAGAGGGCCAGGCCCTCGCCTTCCCAGCCTCCCTCAGCCACACAGATGCCCCTGCCCGGACTCAAGCCAGAAGGTGAGGAGAAACAGGACCCTCGGGGGATCAAGTCGGGGGCCGGCGGGGATGGCCGTGGGGCACAGGCACATCCAGTGTGGACTATGGTGGCCCACATGACCGGTTCCGTTAGCAGGCGCGCAGGAGTGAGGCGTGCCGGGAGCCCCAGGACGGACTGGGGCAGGGACGGTCACTGCCCACCCGACAGCATCCTGCCCTCCCCTCGCCCAGGTTCATCTGAGCCAAGTTCCTGACCCCTGAGACCTGAGGGGAAGCCTCTGGAGGCTTCCAGCAGAGGTTTCCTGAGAAGAGGACGCAGGAATCACCACGGGCTGGTGTGATGCCTGGACCCCGCGGGCAGCCAGCCTGGGGGCAGAGCCGACAGACAAGGCCAGCAGTCTACCACCCCCAGCCTCCCGCTCTGGACGTGCTGGTGGGTGAGACAGCGGGTTCCCCCAACTGCTCGGGCCCCCTGGCACTCACGGCTGGAGACCCTCGGCCGCTCCGACTCCCACAGCAACACCAACACCCCCTTCCCTGGTCACAGGCTGTGTCCCGTAGCCCCGGGCCAGAACCCGGACACCGTCTCAACGGCGGACCCACGGACAGACTGCGGAGCCAGCCCGCCGGTGTTTCTCAGCAAAACAACGCTCAGCGGTGTGACCTCGGGCACAGGGCAGCTTAGGGCGTTAGGGGCTTCGGATGTGGGGGTCAGTCCCCAGGCCGCCTCACTTCTGTGAGCCACCAGATCCCCCATCCAAACCAGGGCTCGGCCACCACGTTCTGCCAAGGGCAGTATCTGGGGCTCTGCCGGCCACGTTCGCTCTGTTACTTACTCTTGTATTTCTGCCAACCTTGTAAAAATGTGCGAACTCTTCCTACTCCCAGGCCGTACAAACGCAAGCCCGATGTGCCTCGCCCCCCGAAAACCCTTCTTGAACTGATTTGCCACGTTCGGCCTCTGGGACAGTAAGAAGTTCTTCACCACTGCCCCCCACTGTCCCGGCCCCTGGAGTCCAGACGTTTCCAAGACCGAGTCCGGTTGGGACCAGGACGGAGGTGAGGTGGCAAAGGGGGAACTGACTATGGATCGAGGCCTCAGGTGGACTTGGACTCCGATCTCTGCTCTGCCGCTTCTGATCTGATGGGGCGGCCTCAGTCTCCTTACCTGTGGAATGGGGATGACAAGAGTGCCAGCTCACGGGGTGACTGTGGGGACAAAACACCCCGTGAGCACTTCCTCCGGAACGAGGCACACGCTGGCTGGCTGTGTGAGGTGGGGAGGCGTCCCCTGGCCCCGTCCTGGTCTGGGGCCTCCTTGGAGCGGAGCCTCTGCCAGCTTTTTTTTTTTTTAAGACTTTATTTATTTATTTGACAGAGAGAGACAGCCAGCGAGAGAGGGAACACAAGCAGGGGGAGTGGGAGAGGAAGAAGCAGGCTCACAGCAGAGGGGCTGATGTGGGGCTCGATCCCAGAACGCCGGGATCACGCCCTGAGCTGAAGGCAGACGCTTAACGACTGAGCCACCCAGGCTCCCCCTCTGCCAGCTTCTTGGTGAAGTCCATGCCCCATGGTGCCGGATACCCGTGAGCCTGTGCCAGTGCCACCCCTCTTGGGCCTTAGTTTCCCCAAAAGTTGCTAATCGGACAGATCTCGGTGCACCCTCCACCCTCCAGGAGTTAATAAAACAAAAGCTTCCGTGCACGTGTGTGCGTCCCGCGCCAGCAGCTCCCCCGAGGCTGGAGCGACCCGGGGCAGCACAATGCAGCATTGAGGGTGGCCTGGCCCGGCGCCCAACCTGCCAGTCGGGTTCTCGGCTGCCTCAAACCACAGAGCCCAGACTCGGGCCTTCCAAGCCTCCCGAGGGTGCTGAGGAGACCCTGGGGGTGGGCGGGCTCCCTCCTCCGAAATGCTGCCTCCCCCAGGTCCGCTTTGGACTCTGAGAACACCGTGGGCCACCGTCACCGCAGCCTCGCCCCACCCGCTGGGGGACAGCCAGAGTAACCGGGGAGGGGATGGGTGGCTCCCGGCAGGGCCCATGAAAGGCTCCTCCGAAGCCTCCGTTCCCACATCAGGGAGACGCTTCCTACAACCCACGACTCGCTGGCACCTGCTCTGCGCTGGGCCCTTGGCAAACGTGGTTGCCTTTGTCCTGGGAGGCGGCACTGCCGGCTGCCTTCACAGGGGCCGGAACTTGCCGGCTGCAGGGCGAGGCCAGCGGTTAGCCAAGGTCCCAGCGTAGAGGAGGCGGAATTAGAACCCAGCACTGACTCCAAGGCCCCTGAACTCCTCACCAGCTGCCCAGCCCTTAGAGCTGGAAATGACCTTCGACATCATCATGCCCCACGTGGCGTCTGATGCATGGCAGCTGGGGGATGCCCCCGAGGACAGGAGACTCACTCCCTCCAAACTGCTCTCGGCACTGCAGGAGCCCTGCCGGTGGCTGCGTGTCCCTCCGATGGAACCCAAACCATATATGTGAAAGCCCCTCCCGGGCCTGAGTCATTCACGACCCCAACAAGTCACGTTTGCAGAGCCTCCCCTCTGCCAGGTACCACGCAAGCACCTTCTTGGTTCACCCGATGAGGTATGTTCATCTTATCCAGGAAGAAACTGAGGCCCAGAGAGGAGAAGGGCTTGGCTGAAGGCTGCACAGCCAGCTGAACTCAAATAAGACCCCAGAGCCAAGCAGCTTCAGGGGCCGGGGAGGGACCCGGGGCCAGCCCGTGGGGTCTCCGCAGAGTCCAGTGAAGAAAGGCCAGAGCTGAGGCTTCTCATCCCTGCCTGCCCCGCTCGCCACACTTCAGGCCCCTCTCAGGAGGAACCTCCTCACCAGCCCCTGTGCCCCCTCCCCTCCCCTCCAGGTGACCCAGGAGCTCCCCAGACACACCAGGCTCTCTCCAGCTTCCAGGCTGGGGCATCTGCCGCGCCCTCAACCCCACAGTGGGGATTTGCACCTGGGACTTGTCTCTTCCACCGAAGTGGACGGGGCTCCCCCAAAACAGAGCCTGGGTTTGCTTCAATTTGTGTATTCAACAACCACTTGAGTTGCCGGGCTTAGCAAATAAAAATGCAGGCCGTGCAGTTAAATGTGAATTGCAGAGAAATAAGGACTAATTATTTTAGTGTATGTCCCAACTGTTGCATGGGATATACTTGTATTTTTTAAAAAAATGGTCCTGTGCAGTAGTTAGGAGATATTTATACTCAAAATTTTTCGTCATTGATTGGACATTCACATTTGGCTTGGCACCCTGCATTTCCTCCGGCAATCCTTATCAGAGTGCCTATTCTGGGTGAGGCACCCCCGCCCCCAGCCTCTATTCCCTCAATTTAACAGAGCTGATACTGCCCACCTCCGTGAGTGTGCTCGTACTAGACGTGAGTGTGGGGTGCTGAGCACAGCCCCGCCCACAGCAGGCAGGAACGCAGAGAAAGGGAAAGGGAAGCCTAGTGGGCCCGGTACCTGCAGCCTGGGACCCCCGCCCGTGAGTTCACTCTTGAGGAAGCCGGAGCCCCTCTGGCTACCCGGAGCAGGGAGGGAGCGAAGGACTGGCGAAGGACTGGCGTCCTGTGCCGTGAAAACAATCAGCCCACCGGCCACCACTTCCGGAGCCAGGAGGGGAAACAAAGTGTCATTGTCCTGCTGCGTGCAGTCACGTTCCACAGGGCTGTGACCTCGTCCCCAAGAACGAGCAGATTCCTGCCCCACGAAGAGGCCGGGGCTGAGGGCAGCCATGTGACTGGGGACCGGGCCGCGAGGCCGCTCACAGCTCCCAAGCCCGGCACTCAGGCCCCACCAAACAAAAGCTACCTCTAATTGCCCTGTTTGCCCTGGCGTTGGGGCCAATGGGGCCCATGGATCCGCCCTATCATCCCAGCCAGGAGCTCATTCCCAGGGCCTGGCATCCCGTCTGTCCCGCCCTCTGCATGGTTCCCAGCGCATGGCCGCCCTATCAGCCTGTGGGCACTTGGCTGGGCCCCGGCTCCCGGACCTGTGCCTTGTGTGGGGAGCCAGGCGGACCTGACCAAATCCATGCCCAGACCAGACGGGGAGCAGCACCAGGTGAATGAACAGGGCTCTGGCTGGCTGGACGGCGGCAGCATCCCCCTTATGGGCTGTGCAGCCTTGGGCAAGTGAATTCACCCCTCTGAGAGAAACAGGAAGAATAGTAACCGAGGACGAGATCACGCCTGACACAGTGGTTGGCCCGGAGCAGGTGCCCAGTGAATATGAGTATGGTGGGCTCCCCAAATATCCAAATTTGTGAACAGCCTGATAGAGGAGTCCAGCAGGAGCCCCCCTTTGGAGACTGAGAAGGCTGGGGGACAGTTGAGGCAGATGGGGTGACAAAGACATCAGGCAAAGGTGGCAGAGGGACCTGTAAAAGTCCGAAGAGCAACCAGTGAGACCCTCGAGCCCCATCTCCTCCAGTCCTGCCCACACCCAGAGTGCCGGGCCCTGGGGTGGGAGTTCTGGGCCCGCTGGCTGAATGCCCTGTGAGCTGGTCACCCTAGGCTAACTTTGGTCCTGCCCCAGCCCCTGGCCTCGCCCAGCTGTTTTCTTGCTTGGGATGTCCCAGGCACTCATCTCTCCTGCTCCTGAGGGGCCAGGCCAAGCCCCCCACCCCACCTCAGGCGGAAGCACGGGACCTGTTTCAGATGCTGAAGTTCATGGGCTCTGTACCCCACTGACCATTTTCTCTTCCCAAAGAGAACGCCCCTTCCTCCGAGCCCATCACCGGTCCCTCTTTCTTCTTGTCAGCCAGTATGTGGAAATCATTCTTCAGGCACTCAGGGTAGTCCCTGAGCCCGAAAGCCCCAGACCCTGTTGGCCTGGGATGTGGGCCTCAGGCAAGCCCCTCTTCCTCTCTGTGCCCCACTGTCACAGCCTAGAGTGAAGGGCTCAGGGTGTGCCCCCGAAGCCAGCAAAGGGGCACAGGTGAGAGGTCGGAGGATGCCAGCCATGTCCGATGGTGGCCGGGCACAGTCCAGGGTCCTCGGGTGTCACTGCAGGGGCAGGTGCCTCCCCTCACTGGCTGGGCCCCCTTGCTCTGCACCTGGCCAGGCCTTGCCCAGCCGCTCCAGGCTTCAGGGAGGCCACAGTGGGCGAGCTGGCAGCCCGTGACGCTCCAAGACCAGGCAACAGACAAGGACGGGCAAGAAAGGGAGCGGCGCCCGGGGCAGGGACTGCAGAGCAGAAGACGCAGAAATAACTCGGGCAGCAAACAGAGGAGTCACCCAAGCAACGGGCCCCGGTGCCGCAGGGGGACTTGTGGGCACGTGCCCACGTGTGTCTGCGTGTCCGGGCTGAACACCTGCCCTGACAGCCCCCACATGAGGCAGGCAGACTCCCCAGGGCTCCTGACCTCGGATGGTCTGCAATCCCCTATGTGAGAACACGCTAATACTGACAGTCAGCTAAGGGGACCGGTGCCTGGGCCATGCTCAGTTCCAGGACCTTCCAAGGCATCACTTCACTTCCCGCTCACTCTGAGAGGACACCACTAAGCGCGCAGCAGAGCTGGGCCCTCTCTGAGCCCCGGCGCTTCCCCGTGACACCACATGGCCCACAGCACAACGATCTCCAAGCTCACACGACAGACTGGTTCGGTGTTGGGAAAGGCTCTCTTTCTAGCTGCCTGTGCCAGCAAAGACCCCTGAGGGTGTCCCCTGGCCTCGGGGACAGGAGGGAGCAAGCCAGGTCCTGCCCCCTGAGCCCCCCTCTACCCCTCATCCTCCTCGGAGCCTCCCCCCAGCATTAGCGCCAGCAGCTCTCTCCAGGCCAGCAACACTCTTTGACGAGGGATTGACCAAGGCACAGCAGGCGAAGGGCCCGGTTCTCATGGGCACTTGGGAAAGACTGGTCTTCAGACTCTTTCTTGTTCAGAGACTGCCCTGCTCCCTCCGCTGCATCTGAACCTCGATAACCAGGCTTGAGGCAGAAAGAGGGTCGAGGCGGCCTAGAGAAGCTGGAGGAGTCGGTCCTGGCCTCGTCCATCTGCCATCCCCTCGGCACTACTGGGACGGTGAAGGACACCAAGTGCACAGCGGGGGCCAGGGTGTGCAAGGATGGGATGGGAGGCGGTGAGATAGGAGAGGCGACCACCAGCTGGGGGAGGGAGCCGAGGCTCCCCCCCAGGGGTGAACATGTGAACGGGGAGACTGAGCAAGGCAGCATCAGCCTGAACTTGCAGACTGCATGGGGTGGAAGGGGGTGACAGGGGACAGTCTGTACTTTGAAGCCAGAAAGCAGAGTGAATCTCATCTTCCTATCTGGCTGGTCCCCGGTCCCCGAAAGGGCTTGCCTGGCCAAAGCAGCAGGGACTGCCGGGAGCCAAACACAGACCCAGTGCCCCACTGGGGTCAGCCCGTTACAAGCCGGTGTGAGGATGCAGCATGGGTGGGCTAGACGGGGAAGCATGCTGATCCGATCGCCCCACGAGGGGAATGCAGGGTGGCCGCAGCCCCCACGCCCCGCGCTGCCACCTGCCCGCTCACCTTCACCCGTTCCTACCCAGCACCCCTCACGGGAACCTCGGCTCTACGAAGGACAGACATGACACACCGTCACTCGCCCCAGAAGCAAGGAGCCCAGACGACGGCTCGGGGCGAGAAGGGACGAAATGGCTTTCTGCCTGGGATCCCTCGACGCTGAGGTCAGGAGACAAGGGCTCGGGAGGCAGAATGCTCTCCCTGGACCCATTTCCGCTCCTGCGCAAGCTCTGCCTAAGGCGCCACCCTGGGACCGTCACAGGCCACTGCGGCCACCACCCCAGCAGTCCGTCTGGGACTGCGGCAATCACCGGGAAGTGGCCCGCGTAGACACCGGGAGAGCTGTGACCCTGAAAGCAAGAGGCTGAGGCGTTTGGGCTGGAGCCAAAATTCCCCAAGGCCTCTGTAAGAAATGCAAAAATGAAGGGCAGAGAAAAATAAACCAACACCTTGCACTGAGCTTTGGTGACTCCGACTCTGCAGGCCAAAGAAACCAGACTGTGGAGAAGCTTCTGCAGGTGCCCTGTCAACACTCCCCATGCCCCGAGGGGTCACTGTGAAGGTGGCTCAGCCTCCAATGGTACCAGAACAGCAGGTCTGACATCTGGTAAGCAGGGGTCATCCCGACCGTCTGCATGGGCCCCTTCCTCCACTCTCCCTTCTGGCTTTGCGGACCCGGACGAAGCCGTTCCAATCTCTCCCCTGCTGGGATGTTACAGAATAGCAAGCCCGCACACGAGCGTGTACCTGAACGGGCCCTCAGGAGACCACCGGCCAGTGGGACACGAGGGGCGAGAGCGGGCGTGAGCTGCTGCGGTCAGGGTGAGAAGCCCATGTCCTTAAGACCAAGGTCCTTCATCCTCCTTCACTAGACACACTTGGACCTCAGCTGAGACATGGAGCTTTGCTAAAGAAAAAGGCAAAATCATGTAGACTGAAAATGAATTCATTAATAAGAGCAGCCATTTCCTTACTACACGGCAAACAGACAAGCCCACGGACACCAGCACGGCCCTCCCCCGCAGTGGCCGACGGTCCCATTTTACAGGTGAGGCTGTGGAGACACGTGAGGCTGTCGAGCTGGCATCTGAGCAGAGGAGGAGGGAGAGCCCTCCCCCCTGGAGCCCATCAGTGCCCCCGAAAGCCCCTTGGCCGGCACCAACACCGACATGCACTTGTGCACGTGGGCACACACGCTCTCGCCTGCCGGGCCACCAGCTGGGCTCTTGCCACCCATCGCCTTTGTCTCTCTGGCGAAGCCCCAAGCAGGACACTCCCGCCTGCTTGTGGCCGTCCGCTCAGGGGCTCTGAGGGAGGGACACTGAGTGCTCCTGGACGTGCAAGTCTTCTACAGGGGCCCAGAGTGACCTCCTGTCCTCAAAGGTCCGGCCTGAGGAACGAGCCATGTACGTGGGGCATCGGGAGCAAGGCAGCGGTCGTCAGAGAAGCAACTGGCAGAGCGGCTCGCAGGGAACCAAAGACGGCTGTGAGCCAGCTCTTCCTCCCCGTGAGGCCACGTCTGGCACAGCCTCGCCCTAGAATCTGGGGAGAGGCCCTTGCGGGTCTTGCTGCCTCGCTAGCCACAGGGCCGCTGCCCATGAACACGGGAAAGCGGCTGTCAAGGCCCCCAGAGGCAGCTACCCCCGTGGTACAGGACACAGCCTCAGGGCCACAGACCTGCCAGTGATGCCCGTTCCCAGGCCCTTTCCTGCAGGGCCACTGGGAAGACTGGAAGCGCACACGCACGCTCACGCACACGCACGAGCCCGGCAGAGAGCAGCTCAGGAGAGGGCGGCTACTCGCCGTTCCAGGGCTGACTGCCCCGGGCCGTCTCCTCACCCGGCAAGCCCAAAGCCCAGTCGCCCCCGGCCGAGGACTGCGCTCCTCGGCTCCACGAGTCTTTGGGTTCCAGCTCTTAAGGCCGAAACACTAAGAGGCCAAGGGCTCTGTTTTAGGAAAGCTTGGGCTCCCAGCTTGCCGGCCGAGAGCAGACAGGCTCCATCGGGTACCAATAAGAACGGCGACCCGGATATGTCAGTCTTCCCACGCTCGCGCCAGAAAGGGCCGCATGGCCAAGGACGGCCAAGGACAGCATCTGGCCAGGGGCCCTGAGAGTGAGTTTAAGCAGCAGGCAACACCTTCTCTTTCAATATGTACTCAGTCATTCGTTTATTTCTCAAGATGCGCACACTCAAGGTCGAGGTGACCGGGACAGCTCATGGCTCCTACATACGTACAGGTCCTTCCGTGGCTTGGGTTACGGACCACTTCACAGCTAGCGCACCACACACAAGATAGAACAGGAAGCCTAAAACCCCAAGCCACTCCAAGAAGACACGAGGGGGGGAGTGATGCTGCAGCGCCCCGTTGGGGGGGAGTCAATGCGCAGGAGGGAAGAACACAGAAGATGGAAGGCAAGCCAGCGTCAGTCTCTGCCAGCGCAGCGTCGCGTGATGTTCAGGGGATTGAGTTCAACAGGTCCTTCAGGAAGCTCTCGGGATCGGTGACTTCTGACAACAGGCCTGGAAAACAGGGGCGGACAGAGGTCGTTAGGAACAGGCACGCACGGCCCCCGGCCCCACTGAGTCACAGCTGCCGCATCCGCGCAGAGCACGCGGTGTGCCCCGACAAGCTCCGACACGGCCGCTCCCTGGGGAGACAGTCACCGAGCAAGCACTCTCGTTCTGTCAGAGGAGTTAGCTGTGTTCCAGAACTGGGCGCCACTGTGTGTTTAAAGGCGTTAACACGGCCGAGGCCGACCCTATGGCCGCCCGGGGCAGAGGTTCCAAGCCGGGTCCGTGGACCACCGCAGGGGGGCCCCCAGCACGCTGACACGAAGTGCGAAGCGGAGGGGTCTTCTGAGGGGAGAGTCCACAGCATTCAGCCTATTCTCGGGGGGGCCAGGGCCAAGGAAAAGTTAATACCCGTGCCCCCAAGGGCTGGGAGGATGAGAGCAGGGTAGTGGGCCCCTGGGCTCAGCTGGGCTTCGTTCCAACCACTAGTCCCAGAGCCCCGAGTGAGCTGCCAACGCTCAGGAGCTCCGTTTCCACAACCATCCAATGGGGACAGTAACAAGTCCTGGTTCGGTCACTGTGAGGATTAAATGAGGCCACATATGTGAACGTGCCAGCGCACAGAAGCATAGAAGGTGCTCAGTGGCCCCTGTGGCCCCCCCCACCCCTCCCTCACCAAGCAGGGAGCTCCCATTTCACAGCCGTGAGTGGTTAAGCCCGAGGCCTGGTGCCATGTGCACTGAACTCCTCTCCCCAGCATTGGAACTAGCGGAGGGAAGGCTAGCACCCATAATTCCTTGTTGGCTTCTGGAAGGTGTTTTTGCCCTTGCATTTGAGTAGGGTGTGTCTGATGTTCTGAAATTAGTCATAAAATCATGTCATAAAATCATGCTGTAAAAACCGGACCCCAGAAGTCATAAAATCATGCTGTAAAAACCAGACCCCAGAAGTGAAGCCACGGAGGCTCCCCGCCCGTCGGGCTCCCACTCTCTTCGGCTTCAGGCCAGGGGCGCTGCCACCAGCTGCAGGGTGGCTAGAAAGCCCCGAACTGACATGAACACCTTCCTCCCCCCCTGCCACCTCATCTTTCTTCCTCCGTCTCTTCTGTTCCCACTCGCAGCCTGGGTTCAGACACCCCCAGAGCCCTGGTGACTGGCAGAGCACGGCACTGAGGACACAGTACATGGGCCACCTGCTCTTAGGCAGTGACCACTCCTGGGGAGAAGTGTCGAGGCTCACAGTTAAGACACGGAGCTGAGCAGTGCCAACGCGTGACCACCAGATCACAGGGGCAGCACCAGGCCAACAAAGGCCCATGACCGTGCTAAGCTTCCACAGAGGCCACCTCAAAGCACGGCCAACCTGGAAGCCCTAGCACACGTGGGGAACTCCGTCAGGTGGTGCAGAGCTGGGAGGAAAGTGGAATTCCCAATAGGCATCACTCCGGGCCTCTGAGGGTGCAGTTCCTAGCTGACAACGACAGGGAAAATGCTAGTGGAGGCTTTCTCTTGATAGCAGGATCTAAGGAGAATTTTTTTTCTGGTTTCTTAACACTTCACAAAATTTCCACAATGAACATGAGGGAAAAGCACAACAAGCTGACACAGGAGCAAGGAAGGTCCCATCCCCTCGGCCTTGGCTCTGGCAGCCATCTCCCAGCAGGGCCAGCGGCCACAGGGCTCTGATGCACTGGCGCCCACAGCCCGACAGGGCCCTAACATTTGCATCCTGCATGCGATTTCCAACCACCTCCCCAGGCGCCAGCGGGGCCTGCTGATGAGATGCGAGCAAACTTGAACATGTTTGCGAGAAGGATGACAAGTCTGTTGTACACAGCATCTGTGGCCAAGAGAGACCCAGGAACTTCCTTCTCACCAGCTACGGGATGAGGGACTGTCTAAGGGTGTCTCATAGGACAACAGTTCAAAGCGCTGCCCTGTTCTTCCAAGCAAGATGCTCTTTGCTCTGTTTTGGTATTTACCACTCATTTTTAGAATCAGAGTGGAACTCCTCCCCATCTCCCCAGGGTAGCTGTGACATAAGAAGTCTCAGTCCCCAAGAGGCAGGAAAAAGGCAGGTCAGCTCCATGTGAATTCTCTGAACAGTCATAAAAAGCCAGGAATTTCAAAAAGGCTCTACCCGTTTTTCAGGTATGTCCCACAGGAAACATCTAATCTCCACAGCCTTAGTTACCCCATCTGTGAAGTGGGGGTAACCGTAGTATCCGCCTCAAACACGTGAGCAGCACAGGGCCTGGGATGCAGGAAGTCCCCCCATGTCCCAGCTGCTGCTCTTAACGACCAGGGGCCTGCTGTTTACATCTCTCTCCCAGACTCTGCTCGCGTGCCTGCTGCTGTGAAGATGAAAGCTAAGACCGGCCCCACTGAGATACACGTGGTGCTGCTGGAGAAGATCTTTGAAAGATAAAACCTTGACACTGACCAGCCGCATCGAGGAACTCCGAGAAGGTTTCCACTGGCATGAACTCCTCCTGGAAGGTCTTCAGGGCTTTGTCAGCAGCTTCGTAGATGGGCATGTCATTGTGGCGGATGTATTCCGCTAGAGAGCAGGACCAGCCTCCCTCCGTGTTACTGGTAGGCACCTTCTACAAGAAGCAACAGGAGCCAGGCCCAGGGCTGGATTACTTAATGCCTCATGTCAGCCGGGCTTTCTCAATGCCAAAAAAGCAGCCCTCCTCCATCCCCCCACATCAAACCTTCCCTGGAGGACACATTTTGCTTTTAGGAACAACAAAGTCTCATGTCATTCCTCTTGCAGCCCCCTTCTGACGCACTGTGTCATGTGACCTCCAAGCTCCAAGTGACCACTCTTCCTTCCCGCACAGGTCACATCTGCATTTTCCCAGGAAAGAGCCACTCTCACCATGCTTCAACTAAGCGGTCCCATACAGACCGTAAAGGAACCACCGCCCACACCCTCGGTTTCTCTCAAGGCAGAGGGCAGTGTCCCTCCTATGAGCTAAGCTGGCGTGAGTCACACTCACACAAGGCAATGCAGGTTACCCAGACAGAGGGGATAAGAGCAAACAAGGGGTGACTTGGAGGGAAGTGGGTTTCCAGGGGGCCTGAGACCGGGTGATGGAGCGGCCCTGGACAGACGTGCATCACACACGGAAGGCTCCGAGCTGGAGTGCAGATCCCTTCCACGGGAGGCGTCTGGTTCTGGAGAGTGGCCCGTGGAAGAGCCACCAGGTCGCGGAGCAGCTCAGCGCCAGCGGCACACAACTTCACACCCTCGCAGAAACCAGGCAAGCTTCCGAGGGCTTCCCTACCTTAAACATGTTGTAAATGAGATCGACGAGGGCCCAGAAGAGAAGGGAAGAGCGGTAGGCAGAGTAGTCCTTCACTGCCTTGTCTGTGAGCCTGGAAGAGAAAATCCCATTACATGCCCATGAAGACCCTGGACCAATGTACACGAGGACAGAGCAGAGCATGACGGGAGCAAGGCCAGTCACATTATTCTGTGCGCCACTCCATTCCTGCCACCTGCCTATCTTATCAGAAAAAAGCAGCTGTGGGCAAGAACCTCTGAAGCCTGGACAGTGATCCGTGAAATACTCATCCTTCGTATGGACTCTCTTCCAAATCAGGGCGAATCAGAATCGGGGGGACATAGGTGCAAAGAGCAACCCAAGACCGCTGCCTTGAAGACGTGCCATGGAGTCCTACGCATTCCTGTGTTCAACCCCCACACAAGCCCTTGGACTTGGTGGGACATCCTAAATGAAGTGGGAAACAGGGTTCTCCCTCAGTCCCGACATTCTCCCTGGAAGAACTTTCACAAGTAGTCAGCAGACCCAAGCCAGCCAAACACAAGGATTTGGCAACCACGGTCAGACAGCGAGCTGGGGGGGGGGGGTACTGGTGTTGAGCAAGAGTAATATCTAGGACGGAGGGTGCAACCGACACCTCCTAAACCCTGGGTAATCCCAGAGCTGCCACCACACCCCTCTGCCTCTGCCCAGGACCATCTCCGCTTAACCCGGTGATCCAATACAGGATGAAGGGCCAGCAGGCCCTCGGAACGCCAGGGGCGGCCTGTTGACACCGTCCCCTGCCCTCTCGGCACACACTGCTGGCGTGAGGAGCAATGACACTAATTCACGGTGGTAAAGACACTGAAATACAGAGAGCCCAGATCCCCCTCCACACAAGCAGCGGAAGATCGGTGCTAGGATTCAGTTTCTACCACCCAAGATCTACAAGAGGTTTTGTTTGCAAACTGCCTTCACATCTGTAGTAAGTACCAGATAAACCCTTGTCTCAGAAATCCTGTATCTTACAACACACTGGAACAAAGCCTGTAACTAAAGGGCCTAAAATTTAGCGTTCAAGTGTGCATATGTATGTAAGAATCAGCAAAGTGAGACAGGCAGAGAGCTTATTTATCACAGAAGCCAAGACTATCCCGTATGGGCCTCAAGCGAAGGGACTGCTGAGCAGGGGATGGGCCATCCATGCGTACATCCCCTAAATATAAATTCGTTAACAAAAGTAAAGTTAAACAACAGAGCGAGACAGTTAGGTTTGCTACAATATTCTTCCTGTTCCCTTCCTGCACCCCAATATCCTCCAAAGCACCCACTCTCTCCCTGGCCCTGAATGGGGACTTCGCAGCCCAGAGTGAAGTCTGCTACAAGGCAGGCCTGGGGTGAGGGGGACACCCACTCCTCTGTGTCTCTGCGCACAAGATACCAGATAAGGATCTGATGGATCCTAAGAAAGTCCCAGACCTGACTACTGGCAAGTTCCTGCCAGAGGAACCCTTCTTCAGTGTAAGACACGCAGAAGAGGTCAGCTTCTCTTGTGCAAATTCCTAGACTTTTGTATCGGCTACTGCCTCCCACTCCATCATGGACTTAGGACAAAGCCTCCTGCCAGGGACACCGCCCAACCGCCAGGATGACGCCCTCTGATTGTCCCTCCAGCACAGTCTCTCCTCGGAGGGTGTCCCAATACGGGGCTCACGCCCAGCACCTCCCCCGCTCGGTCTCAGGGGCGCCCGCTCGGGCCTCCACCCCACGCCAGGTTTGGTGGCTGCTGTGCTGTGGTAAGCAGGAATCGTGAGTGACCTGCCCAACTTAATTATTTCAGGCTAATTAGCAAAGGTGACTAAACCGCCACAGAGAAAACGGCAGCTTGGGAGCAAAGCCCACACCAGCGTTCCTGCGTAAGCTGTGGCCACAGGGGCTTCTCCTGAACTGCCTGGGGCGGTAACAAATTCTGGTGTCCTCGCTGAAAGCAGAAGAGCTCCCATGGGTTCTGATTTCACACCTGCCACTGAGAGCCAGTGTCCCGCAAACAGCCACTTTCCGTGCCATGGAGACGGGCTGAGCCTGGCTTATCAATAAACTGGTATCTCCCAGATCAAACTTTTGATTTCTAGAAGCTAGTTCAGCATGAATGCTCTGGACTCTGGGAAACACTGGAAGGTGATATGTCTGGAATGCGGGCAGGGGTGAGGTAGGAAGCTGAGAGAACTCGCCCCCTCCTCCTCTACACAAAGCAGCTGGTACTGGCCAGACTCAACAGCTGAGCCCTGACCTGGTCTTTCTGCAGGGGGAGGTGCCTGGGACTAGCAAGGCGGGCTGAATCAGAGCTGGTAGAGGTGAAAATGCCAGGTGTGCCAATCCAGGCACACGGCTGTTCCCCCTTGCTCTGTGCCCCCTTGGTCTGTCATTGTTGGGGCCTGGAAAGCTCTTCCTCTGCTCCCTTGATGGCCTGCAAATGTGGAAAAGTTCCCTCAGATCCTAGCAAAAGCAGACCGACAAAGACAGATCTTCCACTCCAGGGAAGCGGCAGAAGCAAGCTGACAAACCCACAGCCCACTCTGGAACGCAGGGCAGGCAGACACTGCGCAGGGCCACCACGAGCCTAGAGTGCCCGTGGAGTCCACGCAACGTGTGGAAATCCACGGTCCTCTCAAAGGGCTTCTTGTTGTTTATAGCTGTTTCTCTCAAGATGCCGCCCATCTGACCCAAATCACACCACAAGGTCATGAAAACAAAAGCACTTCCTTCCTGAAATGTCTTTCCTTCTTTGGGACATGTCCACATGAACAGAAGAACAAAGGCTCGTGGAACATGGGGCACACAGGATAGGAATGTGACCAAAGAGAGATAATGAGCTTTTCGTGAGCAGAAGAGAAAATCCCCAGTGCAGCCATGCGGAAGCCTTCCCAGTTAATGGCCAGCCCAGCAGGACTGGGAAAACCCAGTTACCTGCCCTAGCTCCCTGCTGGCCCCAATTTCCTCATCAGTAGCCTCACCCTGTTCCTGGCTCCACCGCTCTACTGGCTGAATGCGAGACCCAGAGGTGGCCAGGCACCTGCCAGCCGTGGGGCCTAGCCTCTCGGCATGACAGACTGAGACTGAGAAGGGAGAGAAGGGGCTGAGTCGAGTGAGCAAGCCCTCACTTAGCACACATGCGGAATACACAAATCAGACACCAGGCAGCCCGGAAGACAGTACCTCCTGAGGCAGAGACTGACCTGGTAGCTCCCCCTGGAGCCACTGCCCGGGCCTGAGAGGTCACCAGCAGCCTCCGCAGGATTTCCACACGTGTGGCTCTCCACTTCTCGGGGGGCAGGATGTGAAGGGCCAGGACTGTGAAATAATGGGGCCCGTCCACTTCAAAGGCACTCTCCACCCACTTTTCCTTGGGCTGCTCCAGAAAGCCCTGGAGGTTTTTCTCTTCTCGGGAAGTTGCTCGGGTTCTGGAACAAAAGGGACACGATAAAACCAGGGTAGAAGCAAGCCACCAGCAGCAAGAGGGAAAGAGATTTGGTCAATTTCTCATCTACTTTTAAGCTTCTGGAATACTTGGATCATGGAACACGGCCACCCACTCTTGACTACCCCTCCCACCCCCTCTCCAAGGGCTGCTGTTTCCCGTTCAAGCCCTTCTTGGTGTCATTTTCCTTGCCCCCCCAACCGCCCCCCCCCAATTTAGCTCTGAAACAATTCCAAACAACTTACTGACTCTTGTGCCCCCTGCATATGGCGGGCACATTCACAAACTCTCCACCATCAAAGTGTCCTAACAACTCTGCAAGGTGACAGATGGCACCTTTTTACCACGGTACCTGAAGCCCAGAGAAGTAAACTGACATTCCCAAAGCCAGCAGGTACGTTTGCTGAGGGAGCCAATGTAAGCCCAGATTCTGACTCTGCGAGCCAGCCCGTGTTCTCACTTGGCCCACGCAGTCCTCACAGCTAGAATGTCTGCACTACGTTTGCACCGGTCCCCACTCCGGGCGCTCCATTTCCGTGTTTTCTTATGTGTCTGCATCCCCTCCTCCATCACAACAGCTACTTCCGGGCAAGCACTGCTCCCTATTCTCCCTCTTGCCTGAAGCGTGAGGATGGCATCACAAGCCTCACCACCGCGCACCACCATGGATCAGCTCATCTCACCCTGACGGTGGCCCTAGGACAGAGGTACTACACAATTCCACAGAAGGGGAAACAAGAAACAAGAGGAATTATAGAGAAGGTAGCTATTTTGCCCCAAGTCACACACTGGGGAGTGGGAGAACTGGGCTTCGAACCACAGCAGTCTGGATGCCGAGCCGAGCCTCTGCATTCTCAATCCCTGTGTACGCCCCTTCCCCCCTGCTGCCACCAGCTTCAGCGAGCGGCCACCGCAACAGCACGGGGTCACCACTGAAGACTTCCTGATCACATACTCCTGACCCTATAACCTGGATGGTGCTCTCACAATAAGGGCACTTGATGCCCTATCCTCATCCTGTGGGAGGAGAAGAATGAAAACACGACCCCAGTAGCCATGGGATGGAAGTCACCAGGCCTGCAGACAGCACTGGCAGACACCAGAGCGTGGGAACGCAGGAGGGGATGGTGTAAGGACGCCCTGCCTCCTTCTGCTCCTGAAGAACGGACATGAATGGCACAGATGGACATTCCCAACTTGACCTTCCAGAACTGGGAGTCGGAAGTTCTCTGTCACTGTCGTACCTGCCCAACTCCGCTCCGGCTCACAGTGTAACCTACCTGCCTGTGGACACAAACGTGGCACCCAGGCCCTGCTATGACCTAGCTCACACCACAGTGAAGCGACCAGCTAGGGGAGCGGCTGGTGGCTGGGCAACAGAGCCTCTCTGGGAAGCTTCCAGCACAGCTTCTAACTGACCGAGACATCCACGACACAGCTGACTCCCTCCCTGACCAAGGGACTCGAGCACAAGTGACTAGGATCTGGCACCTGAAAAACCCTGTGTCGCTGCAGTCCCTGGCTCTCTTCTGCCGGGCAAATCGCGCCGCCTCCGTGGGGCAGTGCTTCCCCCTGGAGAGAAGCAGGCCGCTCTACCTCACAGCTGCCAGGAGACAGGTCTCCACAAAGCCAAGGGCTCTGTCAAAGGCCCCACAAACACCGGTAATTAGCACTGCTCAGGCCTGCAGTGGTCTGGAGAGTGGGAACATCTGTGCTGTCAGTGATGTGGGTGTTGCTTCTGACAGTCCCAACAGCTTCGCGGATGATGTCACGCGCCGACAGAGACCTGCCCGTGCATCTCTTTAACAATGAGGGCTGCGGTCTGGAGGTCAGCCTTCTATCTCACCAGGAAATGGGAGGGAAGGGGAAAACAACATTGTTGAAGACAGACGACCAGAAAGGACAAGAGATGGATTGTCCTGCTGCCTCGCCCGGCCTGCAGCTGCCTCGGGCGGACTGCACATGGCCTTTCCACAGCCCAACGCAGGTGTCAGACTCTTGTGGGAACAAGGCCTAAAGCACGAAACTGTTCAAACTAAGAACTCACATATATTATCTCCTCATTCATTTTTAAAATCTGGGCTGAAGTGAATACTGTTTTCTAGCCTAAGTTCTTCTTTACAATTACATTTAACGTCACCAGCCTAACTGCTCCATGCGGGACAGTTAAAACAGATAAAAATACAAGCCCTCTCTCCTCCTGGCTATCAGCGGACTTTCTCACATAACTGTCAACACTCCCTGCTCCTCAACTTGCCAGAAGCACTGTTCACTGGAGAGGAAACAGGGATGGCAAGTCCAGTCTTCCATTTACGAGAAGGGTTCCTGGTTCTGCCGCAGCCCCTAGTTGTGAAACTTTCTCCTGTTACACCTTATGTGCCCTTTGACAGTGACTGTGTGCGGCTCTGACCCACGACCTCTCCCATCCAAGAGCACTGAGTCCCACGAGGAGTGGCAGCTCCATGGCAGTGGAAGCTAAGGAGGGCTTTTGGTGGTCTGGCCTCAACCAGCTCCTGCTCCGCTCTGGGCTAAGATTCGGTCGAAGGACACAGCCCTCGGCTGCCCACGGGGGGAGATGGAACTGTTCTGGAAAGGAAGTCACCTTTAGCACCTTATTCTGCGTGACTCCAAAAAGTCGCAGATGAACATGCGTGCTTCAGCAAAGGCTACCTTAGGTCAGCCGTCTGTTCTGGAACTACCTCAGGCAGACAGGAGAAAGCGGAGCCCTGGTCGGGCAGAGGGGCACGGGGCGGGGGGGCTGCCCGCCGGGCCGAGATACTGACGTGTTCAGGACGTAAAGCACAGTGTGAATGATGTACGGGATCAGGTGGATGTTGCTCTCCCGGCCGCCCCCGCCGGTGTCGGCGCTGAACGACTGCTCCATGGCGAAGCGCAGGAAGAGCAGCTTCATGTCGTGGATGTTGAGCTGGTACGTGGGCTCCCGCTGGCCCGTGCATTCCTGGAGGTAAGTGTTGTGCCTGCGGAGCAGCAGAGCAGATGCCGTGAGCGAAAGCAAGGTCCCCGGGGACAGCCTGGCTTGGAAGGCGGAGCCCCCCGGGCACGGCAACAAGCAGGCACAGGAGTCGAGGGCAGAGGCAAGGGCGTGAACGGGCGCCCGCAGGCAGAGGGGAGCAGAGGACATTTCCATCTCTGCTGGGGTGGAAGGGCATGCTCTCCAAGCTCTGAGGAGAACTCGCCAATTTCGGGGGGCCCACTTTCTGATGGACAAATGTCACAGAACGTATCATGGCCAAATCTGGAAGTATATTTTGGAAGAAGAAATGTGGAAGGTATTCATTCTGACAAGGCGATCTATCCACAAGAATCTTTTCTTCAACCTCCAAATGAAAGGTATTTTCTACATCAATATATGCCACCATCAGCCTGGGCTCCGCCTAACTGTGTGACCTCAGGTGATTCACTCGACCTCTCTGTGCCTCAACTTCTTCACCCGGAGAATGTGTGTAGTAACAGCACATGACAAGCATTTCAATACATTGCCCGTCATTATTTCTCCAGGTTACTTCCTACCCCTCAGCCTTCTAATAGGACTTGGGGGTGGGGGGCTCCACTCCCCAAAGCACCGGCAACAGCAGGCACCTCACCAAAGCCTTAGCAACTCTACTCTGGGCCTGGGGACAAGGGAGGCTTGAAAGGGGCCTCATCTTCCCCATGCTACTGAGCTATCTGCATTATTTAAACCTCAAAGGCACACACTGCAGAAGAGAAATCTGGGAAATGGTGGCTTTGAGGACAAAGTCAGGGTCCCGTGTCTTATGTCTCGAGACCAACAAGGGAGAAGAGGGAGCGGGTAACCAGAAGTTCCACGTGGTGAACCAGACACTGAGGGTGCTGGTTTCTCACAGCTGAGTTCTTCCCTCTTCCAGACGCGGCTTCCCTACC
Source organism: Ursus maritimus (assembly GCF_017311325.1). NCBI lineage: Eukaryota > Metazoa > Chordata > Mammalia > Carnivora > Ursidae > Ursus > Ursus maritimus. Next base: position 13,653,180 of record NW_024425786.1, read on the forward strand.
AGCACGCAGAGACCAGGGGTCCCAAGGACAGTGACAGGCCTTCCGTACCGAGCTGATCACTAATCTCCCCCCTTCCCCTGGCAACCCCCTCTTTTCTGCCACGCACACCGCTCAACACTCACCTTGCCAAGCAGGTGGCAAAAGCTGATTCAGGGACGTGGGGCCCCCAGACCGGAAGGAGCCCATTGCACTTAGTGTTGGCGTTCTGAAGGGCAGCACTTTCCCACTCTTCCCGGCCACGAGCCAGCCTGGATTGGGATGAGAGCAGGGACAAGTGACCGCTGGAACTGACTTGGCAACGGGCACCTGGGCGAGTGGGGATGGAGAAGGGTCTGCTAACACTAAGGAAAGAAGTTAGCCCGTGCACCTGACTCCAGAGAGCATCAGCCCTCTGTACCACGATATAGTAAATGCCAGTTTCACTGCATCAGAGAAGTAAGGTTGCTTTCTCCGGCCTTAGGCCAAAAGCCAATGGCTTCTCCTAGTCATGTGGCATTCAGTGGCTCTTGGGCCTGTGTGGTTTAAGGCACGACACCCTACTCCTGAGACAAAACCTCACGGTCAGCACCCGACCCCCTCCTAGTACAGGGCCCTGAGCCAGCTGCCCCCCTGCCACTGAAGCACCACAGGCATGGACGGAAGCACCCGAGGAAGTGGCCTGCTGAGGAGCCCGCGCCCGGGAGACAGGCCTACCTGACGGCAGCCAGGTGGCAATCGTAGTGCACAATGTTGAAGTGGGACACGGTGCTGTAGCCCTGCTGCTTCCGGGCCTTGTTCTCCATCTCTTCCAAGGCTACCCGCTTGGTGAAGGTATAAATGCCCAGGACTTTTGTGGGCTGCAAAGACACCAGGAAAAGGAGAAGTGAGGCGAACCCCAAGGCAGGCTTTGGGAGGAGGCGAAGCAGAGGACAGGGGACCCGAGGGCCTCCCCGCCTGGGAAGGAAAGCACCCAGAGAGGGGGTGGTGGGACAGCACCTCAGTCTCTCGGTTAAGAACTTGGCTGGGCACAGCCCCAGAGAGCTGAGGAACGTGGGGAGCAACCCAAATAAAGCAGATGCTGTGCAGATGGGAAGGCAGACACGGAAGCCTACACTGTCACTCTTTTTGATGCTTTATTTATCTGAAAAGGAAGAATAAAGTGCCTTCCAGGTAAGTCATTTGCTTTACAAAACTTCCAGGCAGCTCCCAGGAGCCTGTGCCAGAGGACTTACGAGGCTTGCAGTCCTTCAGGGGAACAAATGGGTCATTTGCTGCTCTGCTCCCTTCAGTCATAAATCTAGTTTGGTAGAGATCCTGATCTGGTTAGAAGCAGCATGGTGTATTTTTTCTAAAGCCCCAGGTCTGGAGTCAGAGAAGCGTGGGCTAGAATCTGGCTCTACCACTGACCCCTATGTTCCCATCCATAATGTGGGGTTTCGTAGTTTTAAAGACAAAATTATCCAGAAAGCTCTGGGTACCGGGACTAGCATAGAGAGGGAATCCCGTGAGTGGTGATGTCAAGAATGGTGCTGGTGGTGGGGGTGGCAGTGGTGGTTCTGGGGGTGGTGATGATGGCGATGATGATGGTGGTGCTGGTGGTGGGTGATGGTGGTGAAGACTAATGTTCAGAGCAGTCTGCCTTCCTCCCTTTAGACAGGACAGCTGGCCCTGAGACACGCCTCGACACAGGCCCGCGTAAGAATGAGAAAGCCCGCAGGAGAAGGATGCCACCGGAGCAAGCGGCCAGGCTGCGTGTTGGGCCGAGGCCAAGCACTCTACCTGGAACTTGTACCCTTCCCTGCAGATGCAGCACGTGAGGCCTGGCTCCTCAATCAGCTCCTCCATCTGCTTCAGGAGTGCCGTCTTGGTCACGACCTGGCCCTTCTCGTTTGTCTGCAGGGGAAACCCAAGTGGCATGGCAGAAGGGGATTTCCACCCACCCCGGAACCTAGCCTGGGGATGCTCGGGAACAGGGCTGCCCTTCCACAGACACTAGAGTGAGGATGCATGGAAAGGAAACCTCTTTAGGTGGCTTCCAATGAGGGTCAAGACCCAGATTCTCCTGCTACTCTCTTACCACAGGCTGCCACGCACCACCAGAAGAGTCCCCTTTCTTTGTGCCAGCACACCCAGTCTCAGCTGCCAAGGGCTCTTGCATTAGGATTCACTTTACGGTTCCCGTGGAGTTCTAAAGCCACTGACACCCAAGCCTACTGCTCTGGAGAAGGCACTCATAAGACTACCGCTTCTTCCAATGTGGGGCAACAAGAGCAGACCATCACGTCCACCAGACGCGGGTTCAAACTCTTGTCCAGCCCTGGTTAATCATGCACCTTGGCCTATTTCCCCTGCTTCTCAGCCTCTACTACTTCAACCAGAAAATGAGCATAGTACTATCACCTGCACAGAATCACCTGAGGGCTTAAATAAAATCCTACAAAGTGCCCAAGCATAGCGCTCACAAGTGGTAAATCCTCCGGGTGGCAAGGATTATCATCCCCATTTTTACTGTTTCCATGAACCTGTTAAGTCATTTAGCCTCGGAGTCCCATCTGTGCGGTGGGACCACAGTCACACCTATGAGGGTTGTCGGGAAGGTCACAGAAGGTAAGGCACCTGGCACACCTAGTTCCCTCCTTCTACTCACCAGCCTTCACCTCCACCGTCCCCAACCCAGCTCTGTCCCGAAGCCCAGCTATCTCCTCCTCAACAGCGTAGACAAGAGAGTGGGGACTCCCGGAGAGTGGCTTTACCGTCATGCCCAGGGTGCCCAGAGCCTTCTGCCTCATTGCCATGGCCATGCGCTTCTTTTCAGCACGGGTCTCCCTGCGGGCGGCATCGATCTTCTTGTTTACATCAGGGTGCTCCCTCAGTGCCTCCAGCAGGTTCTCTGCCAGGGTCCCAATGCCCTCATCGCTGGACACCTGCTCCAGTTTATGTAGGTTTGTGATGGAGTCTGTTCCGATCAGAACCTACCAAATAGAGACCAGAGAGATACATGCTTCAGGTCAGGTGAACAAGCATTCTATCCAGGACCTTGTAGGTTTAGAAAACTCAAAAGACTGTCCTCAATCTCATGTCATCTGTTCAGTTTCAATCAGATCCTCTGAATGTGTGCTTCAAAAGTTTCAACAAATGGAGGGTTTGGCTCTGCCACTGACCTTTGACCAGTCACTCTGCTCTTTGGCTCCAGTGCCCCATCTATAAAATGGGGATAATGTCAGGGTTATGGTGAGGATTAAAAATTAGCCACAAATAATTAGATGTAAAACACCCAGCACAGTGAAAGAGAAAGGGGCTCGGGTAAGATTCCCTAGAGCAGCCGTACCCAATGAGGCCTAAGTGGTGGGCTCAGTGACCACACAGAGCAGCACAGACCCTGACATTCATAGGGACTATGCTAAGTTCTTCCTCCAGGAGCCCTGTCTCCACCAAACCCAGGAACACAGGATTTTCTCAACCTAGGGATATTAGAGATACGACAACAAGTGGGAGTGGGAATCAAAAAGACACTTCTTAAAATACAGATATCACCCGGGACACCTGGGTAGCTCAACTGGTTAAGTGTTGGCCTTCGGCTCAGGTCATGATCCCAGGGTCCTGGGATCGAGTCCCGCATTGGGCTCCTTGCTCAGCAGGGAGTCTGCTTCTCCCTCTCCCTGGGCCGCTCCCCCTGCTTGTGCTCTCTCTCTCTGACAAAATAAATAAAATCTTAAAAAAAAAAAAAAAAACAGATATCACCCAGAAACCCCTGTGCTTGAGAAGGCTGGTAGTCACTGCATGACAGCGCCACATGGGTGGGAGAACAGAACACAGAAGGCAGGGCAGGTCCGACCAAGCTCTCCAGGTGAGTGGAGAAGGAGCGCAGTACCACCAAAATCCCCCCGCCCCAAGCACAAGTTTATTAAAGCTGATTACTACGGTACGGATTTGACAATAAATGGCAAACAAGAGAACCAACTTGCAATGTGAAAGCTCAGCACTCAACTAAGATCACTCACTGGCTCATAAACCTGCCCTCATAGCAGGTACGCTTCCAACCTGCACCTCAGCAAAACCACAGGTCATCTCCCGTATCCTGCTCCTAAATGCCGAGCCCCCGGTGCGACTGTCCACGGAACTACTGCACAGGTACCCCGACCTCCACACGCTGGGCGGTAGCTGCGTGCGTGTGCATGCACACATCGGCAGGAGCTGTGCTTTGGGTGCCAGGGGGACAAAGACCCGCCCTCCTGAAGCTTGCACTCTCACTGGGTGAGCAGATGCGTGTCCGCAGTCTCCTGACTTGCTTCAAACTTCCTAGGTTCTCAAGGGCACCACCACTCCCCGGTCACCCACCCCAGAACTCAGCAGAGTTCTTGACTCTTCCAGCTTCTTTAACCCCCCTCCGTGCCACCAATCTCTAAATGCCATTCATTCTGCCTCCCAGACTGCTGCTGAACCCACCCACTGTCCACCTCACACGCTAGCTCAGCTGCCTTCACCTCTTACCTAGGTTATGATAAAAGGCAACCAACCGTCTCTCCTATCTGTCATCTCCCCTCCTTCTAGTTCATGGCCCAGGTCACAGCCCTCGGGAGAAAATGCATACTCCTCTCCTTGGAGAATGTGCCCTGGACCCATGCTGCATCGGGGTCAGCTCTCGCCACACCTCCCCCACCCCCCTGCCAACCCCCAAGTGCTTCCAACACCTTTGGCTCCTGAGCCTTAGCAGGTGCCATACTTTCTTCTAAAGTATCCTCCTTCCTTTGTCCCCTTTCACACTGCACTTATCACCGGGTACATGGCGTTATCTTCTGCCAGTGAGCTCCCACAGGAGGCACAGGCTGTGACCACCTTGGTTGCCAATGTTGCCTCAGCCTAGCACAGCACAGGTCCACAACAAGCACTAAACAAAAATGTGTTGCTAGGAAGTGAATGGTCACAAGTGTCACTAAATGAAGCCTTAGTCTCAAGAAAGTAATTTGACCCAGTAACTACAAAGAAGCCTGGGAATCAGCTGACCCGAGCTCGGTCACATCACAGCCCCACTCCTGGATTCACCCGCATGTAAAACAGGTGTTACAAGAACACAGAAACTAATATATGTGAAGACTCCCATGTAAGAAAAATTACCTCCACAGAGGTGTGCTAATTATGACTATCCCCACTGAACTGAACAAAAGTGTAAAACAACAGAGACTGGGTGAGACACAAGAATCCTACAGCCAAGCTACCCTACCCTACTTTTGGAATGAGCTACCAGAACCGATCACCAAATGAGAACGTGGGATTACATTCAATGCAGAACACCACAGGCAGAAAAAAACCAGCCCCGAGGACTCTCAAAACTCAACATTAAAAAAAATCCAATTAGAAAACTGGCAAAAGATATGCATAGGCAGGTCACTGAAGAAGACACGCAGAACAAGCACACGGAAAGATGTACAGCACCATTAGGGAAATACAAATTAAAATTACACTGAGACACCACCATTCACCTATCGTGGCTAGGTGCCACCAGAAGCCGGTGAGGATGTAGGGGCAGCAGCTCACTCACGCACTGGCAGCGACTCACTCTAGAAACCAGCTTGGCAGTTTCTAATAAAACTAAACCCGCCACTACTGTACAACCCAGCAACTCCATGCCTGGGCATTTATCCCGGAGAAGTGAAGATTTCTGCACGTACACAAAACAACGGCATATGAATGTTTATGGCAGTTTCATTTGTAATATCCAAAAACTGGAAACAATCTAGGTGTTCCTTAACGGGTGAAAGCCGAGGCAGCCTGTGGAACCCACACCACGGAACACTACTGAGCAATAAAAAGGAAAATACTATCGATACGCATCACCGGGATGAATCCAGAGAAAACGATGCTGAGGGAAAAAAGCCAACCCCAAAAGGCTACGAGCTGTCTGGTGCCATACAGACCATTTCTGAAGTGACAAGATTATAGCCACGGAGAGCAGACCGGGAGTTGCCAGGAGTTCACGGCAGGGTGGATGAGGGTATAAAAGGGAACAAGGGGGATCTCTGTGACGACAAACTCGTGAGTCCAGACTACATCAGGGTCAATATCCCGACTATATACTGGATATGGTTTTGTACTATGTTACCATCGAGAAATGGGTACATGGGATTTCTCCCTAAACTGCAGGTAAACCTACAATTATCTCAAAATGAAAAGTTTAATTTAGAAAAACTCCAGCCTGGCCACCTGTCTGAGCCAGTCAGGGTTTGTGAGGGGGTCCCAGATAGTCCAGCTCAGTGGAGACAGATCAGGGATAAGCGGCAGAATGAAATGGTGGGTCTCTCTGAGAACAAAGTTTCCAGCTGCCTGAAGCAGAGCAGAAAATGGTGGTGATGGTACTATATATGTCCCAAATGACTCCAATGACTACAACCAGAAATCAAAATTGTCTTACACTCTGGCCAGCTATACCTGCTCAGCTGACACATATAACAATGAGTCGACGGAGGAAGTCACAAGTACAGCTTACTCTTCTCCACACAGAGCTGAACCAGATGACCTGAGAGTCCTCTCTACTCTAGGGGTCTTACATGCTAGGGGCAGTCACATCCTGAGGCTAACTGAGGTGGTTCTCTTTATTCAGCCACGGCAGATGAGACGGGAGTGTGTGGTTCCTTCACCAGAATCCTGCCTCCAGAGTAAGGTCCATAGGCATGCTGGCTACTCACTCACCTGGGTGGCAGGGTGCTGGACGGCCAGCCCCCGAAGAAGCCTCAAGATAAATGGCAGGGCTGGGCGAGATAAGAACTTTTTCCAGATGTCAGCATCCAGACTGCAAAGGAAAAGCAGCTGATTAGCAGGCCGGAGGAGCAAAGCCTATCTAGAAACCAGCTGTTGATTCTATTCTGGCTTGCTGAAACGTGACCCTTCAAGGGGACCATCAAGAATCACAAAGCATCACCTAGCTCAGCTGGCAGCTGGAGACAAGTGAGTACTCTGAACAGAAACCAACAAGCTGCCACCTGTTCCCGGCCCCAGAGGGCTCTGCGGTGGCTGAGTGGTCACCGTGATAGTTTCCGGAAGGGCAGAGAGACCCTAAGGAGGGCCAAAGGGGACTACGTGAAGCTTTAGGCCACAGCGATGAAGGAGAAAAGGAACCAGAAGAGGGAAGGAAAGCAGCCCCCCTGACAGAGCTGTTTCTTACTTCTTGGCGCTGGGAATATGCTTTTTCATATAGTCCAGCGCACTCTGGGTGATTCCCTTCTGGAGAATCAGATCCTTTAGCTGATGCCCATTGCTGCTGTTCTTGATGCCAGCTGCGATCTTACAGAAGCAGTCCAGGAAGACTTTATCGTCGCCACTGTGGTCTTCATCATACCTGGAGTACAGAGCAGAGCCCCAGGGTGTGAAGGAGATGACAAACGTGCATCATGTTGTTCTCTTAACGATCTTCAACAGTCTACAGGATCAAGTCTAGACTTCTTGGCATGACACAAGGAGCCTGCTGATCTTTTCCTGCCACTCCTCCTTACCTGCTACGTCCCCCAGACTCCCAACGTTCTCTCACACATGACTCTCTTCATCTTGTCATGCCTCTGTCCCATCTCCCCAGCCCCTTCACCCCCTCTGCCAACCCAATGTAACACAACATACTGACTCCCCACTTACAATGAACCCCTTAAAGGCCAGACAGGCATGTGAAAATCTAACAGAAATTGTGATTCTTCTAAGTCTCACAGAACTAGCTCAGGATATACTGGTGAGGACCCTCACGTAGCCACCTGAAACCCAAGCACATACTTGTCAAAGCTACAGTATGGCTTGAACCGCTCCACCAAGATCTGCATTTTCTCCAGCTCGCCAAAGGAAAGGTAGGGAATGATGCGAAGCAGACCCTGGAGCACGCTAGGGTTGGAGCGAACGAAGGTGCTGTTGATCTGATCCAAGAGCATCACGAGCTGATCTTTATCACCCGTCAGGAGGAGGTTGCCCTGCAGCAGAAAGAGGACAGAAGGCTCAGTAATGGGGTAGGGACTTTGGTCAGCCGGTATCTAAACCCCAGATGTCACCCACCTCCATCAGAAGCAGCCCTAGAAAAACTGTCTCAGCACTTCCTGCAGAATAACGAACAGTGTGAGTTCCACTTGCTACTAGTTTCTAAGTCTCTGTGTGGCTCTGGTTCATAGTCTCAGGTCAGGCAGTCAAAAATGTTTACACAATCTCCCATCCCCCATGGGAATGCAGGCTGCCCGATACTTACTTGGTCACACCTGAGTACCAACAGGGACAGGAGAAGGCAAGAATGCAATCGGTGGAGAGAAACTGAACCGGGGAGTTGGAAACCCACGTTCTCGGGCTGATTCTGCAGTAGCCAACTACGGAACACTGAACAGCTCCCTTTACTTCTCTGGGCTTGGAGTTCCCTCAAGTGGACAATGAGGGGCTGGGCTAAGGCCCTGTCTATCAATTGGAACATGCCAGCATTCTATTAGTGAGCAGCTTGTGAGTGAAAGAATATCCTTAGCGGCTTTGTTTTCTCCAAATCCACAGACTTCAGGCTTCAATGCCATCGTGTCACCATTAGCTGAGCTCTGTCATTTCTATGACCAGAGCACATGCGTTCAATCATTCTTGGTGGACACAGCTGGACACATAAACAAGCCTGCTGCTGGCAACGAGATACAGTATGTACTCCCCGTGTCTGCAGAGAGACTGGCCCCACGCACCTTGTCCTCGTTCAGGGGCTCAGCGTTGGATTCATCCAGAATGATCTCCATGATGCTAAGCACCTGTTCAGCCACAGCTGCACCACCACTGTCCTTGCTTTCTTGCTCAGCTACCAGGGCCTGTAGGAGGAGACCCAGTTACTGTGGGAATAAAACTACAACCACTCATTGCTGATGGGATCTGTTCCTCACCAATGTCCTTCATGGCCTTCCTGCCAGAGACACGTACGTGTGTGTGTGTGTGTGTGTGTGTGTGTGTGTGTGTGTGTTGAGAGAGAGAGAGAGAAGTGTGTAGACTTTTGCAGACAATGAAATCGTGATGTTCCAGATCTCTATCTTGGTTGCCCTGAGGACACTGGCATTACTTCTCCAACGCTGTGCAGTCTGGACTGTTTCATAGACTAACTTCCTCTTATCTCTGATCTGAATTCAGGAAAGGGACCGGGAAAGCTCTTGCATGTCCTGGCAGCAGCACAAAGGTGAGCCAGCAGGAAAAGAGACAATTTAAATGATCCATGCCTTGAGGCCAGTCAGTCAGAGAGAGATAAAAGGTTTTAAAAGGGCCATAAACCCATTTCATCTGAGCCCAGAGGTGACATGCCCCTCCCCACCCCAGGACTTCTGAGGTTCACTCTTTTGTCTGCGGCCCATATTCCTTACCAGGTTTAGGGTCCCCAGCATGACATTCAAGGTGTTCATTTCCAGCTTCACCAGCTGCTGTCGGTTGACTTTCACCTTCACGCAGTAACTGAACAACTTCAGGAGCACCTGCCAAGAAAAGTCAGTCAAAATCCAAGAGGCCATCAGACAGTATAAAACGCAGGGATAAGCAAGAAAGAAATGTCTGAGAGGGCTCATGTACAATCAGTAGGTACTCCTCCTGAAGCGCAGGGAACAGTAAGGAAAAGTGTTTCTTGAGGAGACATGGTAAGGTGGGGAGGATCTCTGGCCAGACCGGCATTTTAAATAGCAATGTTCTCGGGCAACAGCCCACGTGGGCTTGGCATCTCTCGACCATCTCTAAAAGTATGGCAATGGCACCAATTCCTAGTGGAACGGGTGACACTCTGTTGTCTCAGGGAAATTCCAGTACTAACTCAGACTCGAACAGTAAACAGAAAGATCCCAAAATTCATGGCCTGTGGGAGCTCAGAACCATGTAAGTTAGTTAGTTAGTTAGTTTTCAAGTAACACTTTTCCTTTATTGATATATGGGGTTTTTTTTTACATTTTTCAGATTTTAATTCTTTTAATGCTTTTTCTTTTAAATTCTTCACATAGTTCATTTAAAACATGGTTACAATAATACACGTTCTCACATCCTCTGGAGCTAAAAATAAGAGTAATACTTATAGTGCCTTGGGGATCCTCTACTCCTTAGGAGACAGATGGATGAAAACCCAAACAAGATCCTACCAAAAAAATGAAAGACCTACCTAGAAAATCAATTTAAAAAGCAACAGTAATAATAATGGACTCGAGTAAGTTTTGCAGGGAAAGACGGGCAGGCACTGGCTCCACAGGCAACTGAAGAGATGTGGCCGACAGTTGCCAGTGCACTGGCTCTAGTGGGGAGAGGAGGGCCAAGAAGTGGCGGGGGGGGGGGGGTGCGAGGCGTTGACACACTGGACACCCTAGGGGACAGAGGGCTCGGGGAGGCTGCCAGGCCCTAGGCTGTGGCACTATGCCGCCCTCAAGGGTTCCATTGCACAGTGGCCACAAGCTTCTCTCCACAGGGGCCGCTCTCAAAGCAGAGGACTGATCCCACCTTGTTGCCCCCAACTCACGGTGAGAAGGTGGCGTCCCTGCTTGAAATCTTTGATCCCAGCCAGTCTGTTGAGCATGCACTCCAGGCCCCCACACTGCGCCATCACACCAGCCATCTTATACACTTCCTCTTCGTCTTCTTCTTCATCTGAGGGAGGAGGGAAGCCAAACAGAAATGGAAGGGAAGGGAAGGATGGAAAGAAAACAGATAATCCTCTTCCAGGCTGACAGCTAGTTCCCTCTTTTGTATCTCCAAGAAAAGCACAGCAATAGAAGGGAATCAATACTGGATACTGAACTATGAGACTGAAGCCAATTACAATTATTTACTTGAATATGTGAAAATACAAGCCCCACAACCACTACCACCAAAAAAACCCCAAATAAACAAACAAAAAAACTCAAATAAACCTAAGCTAAAAATAAATCTGAACTCAAGCTTGTTGCTAATGGCACTTTATTCCCCAAGTCTGTTGTTGTTGTTTTACTCCCAAGGGGTCTGAATCAGGCCATAGATGCCTCCACTTTTCCTCAGCTGGAGAAGTCATCTCCCGTCAATTCCGATCAGAGCTCCAGGAGAGTGTGTGTCCAGAATACTCCTACATCCCAGGACATGAACCACTCACTCCCAACGCGCAGCAGTGTCTGTGGGAAGGGCCTACCTGTGGTGGAATCCAGGGACTCGATAAACTCCTCGGTGGCGTCGCCCAACAGCCCGCGCATGCGGTAAACAATCCTCATGGGCTCTCCCTGAGCAGAGGCAGGTGGACAAAGGTGCTTGTAAACAGGCCCAGGAAATGCAAAGGACTCAACACCTGGCCTCATTCTTCTATTTCTCTCAAGATCTTAACCACAACATCTAGAGTCCAAGTGTGCTGCAACTCACATAGGGGAAAGGAAGCTAACCTTACGTAGTGTCTCCTACATTACAGGCCAGAAGTTGTGTGAAGCATTTTATAAACACAATCTCCTTTAGCTTCATTGAAAGTGTACGTTAACAACGATGATCACTACTATGTACTGAGTGTTTCACTCTGTGCTAAGTTCTATGCTAACAGAGCACTTCACATCATCCTCTTACAGCAGGTTAAGCAGCTTTTCAGAGTTATCCAGTGATAAGCACTGGACAATTCCAAGCCTGTGCCTCCTTCAGGAACACAAATTCTAACCAATGGGGACTACTTCCCAAAGAATCAAGACAAGCAAGATCAATCGGATCAAAGAGCTTTGATTTAAGACTCAGGAATCAAAAGCAAGAGCATAATCCAATCCTGAGGTCTTCGTATAACCATATAACAAGTTCTTCCAAAGTTACTGAAGTTAAAACCTCTAACTTGATGGAATGATTAGAAAGAAGTCTTTTGTAAACTTTACTAGATCGGAGGATTGTGACAGGTCATCATTATACACCAGGTACTAAGTTAGACACTCTCCCATCTACATTATCCTCACTTTGGAGGTAAGAAGCAGGGGTCTGAAGTCACCCTGTATGAAATGAAGTTGAACAGCAGGTACCACATTAATTCAAGATGCCTGCCTCTAAGCCCATGCTTAGCTTCAGGAGAGGAAACACTCGTGGGAGAGAACCTGTCAGAAAGGCCACTTGCAGAAGTATTCCCAGCTATGGGAACCCAATGGGAACTTAGAGACAGAACAGCCAGAGAACAAGGGCAGAAACAGAGACACAAAGAACAGAATGCGCTTGGGGCGCGTAATCCGACTCTTCATTTCGACTCAGGTCATGATCTCAGGGTCGTGAGATCAAGCCCCGTGTCAGGCTCCGTGCTCTCCATGGAGTATGGCTGAGATTCTGTCTCCCTCTGCCCCTCCCCCACTCACCCACTTGCTCTCCCTTGCGCTCTCTCTCTCTCAAATAAATAAATAAAATCTTAAAAAACAAGAAGAAAACACAACAGGCTCTACTCAGCAGCTAAGGAGACAGGCTGTTTATCAGGGAAACAGAAGGGTAGAGTAAAAAGGCAAGTCAATGAAGGCCCTGATAAAAAGGTACCATAATCTCTGGACTTTGCCAGAAGAACCCCTAGGTGGACTGAGTGCTAATGTGAAAGGCAGTGACCATCCACTTCTACCTTGCCTCGTGGTTCCAAAGGGGAGCAGCCTATGGATGCTCTTTGGGCTCCATACCACCATTTCTAAGGGTAGCCATATAAGCTCTTTGTTTTCTGTACCGGGGATCAAATCTGTACCATTCTGTTTTGATGTCAAGTGCCAAGGACAAGATTACTGGATGGGGCAATCTTCTATGTGGACTTCTGCCACTGACAGTACCCACTGACCAGGACTCCCAGCATAGCAGGAGAACAGAAAGGAGACAAGCAAAAATATGTGACAGACTGAAGGCCAAAACATACTAGTAGACACTACCAATGCAGTGTCTTAAACTCTCCAGAATTATGTGGGACTCAATACAGAAAGTTGACTGTGCTTCAACGGCACACTGGCTTGCCATACTTCAATTACTTGTTTGACTCACTGACTAAAAATTCCCCCTAACAAAGGGATGGGAAGGAAGGAAAGAAATGGAGGAAGAGGAAAGGGAGGAAGGGGAAAGGAAGGAACGGGGGGGGGGGGGGCAGGGAAAGAGGAGGGAGAGGAGAAGCAGAATACCTGAGACCCTTAGGAGAGGTCAAATAGTATTGAGGGGGCCAAACGACCAGAGTGCCATGTTTCCTTCACTTCCCTTTCCCCTCAAGAACTGCCTGTTTGCATCTCAATTCCCCAGCTAATAACACAGGGACCATGCTCGCTCCTTGATGCCGCCACTGGAAAATGTTCCAAGTGAGCAGGCCCCTCAAAGCAGAGAGTTCATCTCGGTCCAGAGGTGCCCGTGTATAAAGGGTACAAGACAGCAAGAACCCCCCATCACACGCTTCCTCCGACACTACCCAGCCCGGCTGCACACAGCCAGAGCACTCATTCTCCCTTGAAGCTCTTCTACCTCTGGTCAGATGCCTCAAAAGGAGGACAAGACAACTGGTTTTCTCCACGACCACGAACAGGGAAGGCCGGCTGCAGAAGCGCGGTTACCAGCTCGGTGGTGATGATGAACAACGGCTCCCTCCGGTTCAAGTATGCTAAGTCAGAAAAGTAAAACCCCACCTCCAAGCAAGAAAACAAGCACATACCTCATTCGTGGTACACCAGACCTTCTTGTAAACCTCGGCCACGGGAAGGTCCAAACTAATGATTTTATTGTTCACTAGAAGCTGAACAGCAGAGGAGATGAGGCTGTTATTCCAAATAATTATAAGACAAGTACATTTCAAGATCAAAGGGCCCTTCATGGCAGTGGTTCGTAACTCAACATTTTTGTGTTCTGGACCCATCAACTTCCCGACTCTAAAAACTGCACGTGTGTGCACAACACGCAGAATCTGGGACACAATTTCAGAAGCTACAAACACACCTTAACCCAAACCGCGACTCCAGGTTAGAAACCGCTGCTGAGGACCACCTCCTACCCAAAGTCCCTCTCAGGCTCTGCCAGAAAACCATTTTCTCTATTTGCCCCAACATGCTTTCCACCCCTAGATGACAAGGCCAGACCCTGGAGGTCATCTGCTACAAGGTACCAGATACAGGGCCAGAAATCTGCACAAGGGCCGCTGTGCCAGTTTTAGGAAGCTCAATTAACTTGGAATCCCTGGGGAGTCTCTGTCGGAGCAACAAGAACAATAAACTCCTACTCCGAGGCAAGCAATAGCCACTAACCATTTGCTTACTGCATGCCAAGCATTGGGCAGAGCCCTTACAAGTAATTAACCTTAACATCAGGTAAGATACATAGGTGGGGAGCCACTGGCCCCGTTTATAGAGGAGGAAGCTGAAGCAAGCTACCTGCCCAAGGTTAACCAGCTACTAAGTAGGGAGAAGCCTGGATGTGACCCCAGTCCCAGTTCTTAACCATGGCGGAAACATCCTATGCTTGTTACCTCCATCCCGCTGTCGTCCTCCAGGAGAGCCACCAAGTCACAGTCCTGGCAGATCTTGTTCTTTATATCCCTCATAAGTGGCCCAATGCCTGGCTCATTGCTGCTATATGGGTTTCCGGGCATCCTGCCCTGTAAGAAGTCTTCTTGTTGGGGGTCCTTCTCCAGGGTCACAAAAAATTCAGTGACTTCATTCTCCTCCTAAAGGACAGAGAGAAGGATGCATCGGCAGGAATGGCATAAAAACATCATAGAGGGATGGCAGAGGCCTTTCAGATTTAGACCATCTTCCTTTGTTCCATGGACACTAAGGGAAACACAAACTCATCCAGCTCCTTACACATTTTAAGATATAAACGATAGGAAACTAAGAGCTGATTCCAAATACACTTCAAATAGTGTTCAATATCAAGCATCTCCTCTGACACTCAAGGGTGGAGGAGAAGAGAGAGCCTACCACAATCAGCGCATGGGCAATGTACCAAAGCCGTGTTACTGAACCAAGGGGAGGGGGGCCTTCCTCCTGCTCGCTCAAGCAATGCTAACCCATCTGCGGCTGGACGACTCTGCCACTGATGACCCCCATGTCCAGGAGAGAGTCTTTCTATTATGTAATGCTCAGGTGTGCCTAACCCTAAAGAGCTCTCATCATTAACTGATGATGCTGGTGTTTTTCAGCCTTCATCTTTGGGCCAGACCATGCTTTCGCATAGCTAGGCAAGGGAAACACACACACACACACACACACACACACACACACACACGTGTGTGTGCGCACACCAAATACAAGAAGGAAGAGAGTGAGCACTTCTTCTCACTCTAGCTCCATACTGCTTCTTTCATAGCATACTGAATGGCTAAGGCAACAGGATCTTAGCAATGGGAGGTCAGACCCCATTTTTAAGAAGACCGATCTAGACCTGAAATCTATAGGAAATAAGACCAAGGAAGGTCATCGGATTTCCCATCATCAGAAGCAGGAAAATTAGGAGACTGCCTCTGTGTTGTCAGGGCAGCTTTCTAAAATGTAGACTAAATGGCCCACAGCTGGTCAGACCACCCGTGACTGAGAGGCTCCCTGGCAGAACAGTGCACACAGACACCCCGGAGGCGCAGGCAGAAGCACCGCTTACGGGATAAATGATGCTGCAGAGCCTCTCGAAGATGAAGACAGGCGTGCGGTAGTCGTCCAGGCTGTAGCGCTTGGCTGTCTCAATGCACACAGCCATGAAGGCCTTGGTTTCCGATTCTGTACCTGCCAGAAATCAGTGGCCACGTCAGTTAGGAGAGAGCTTCACACACACAAACCCCGATAAGACTTTATGTGAAGCACAGTCACCAACAGGTTCTTTCCTCCTGGCAAATTTTCAAAGGCCCTACCTGGCAGTATCAGTATTTCAGTTGGAAACTGGAAGCTGACTGATCTGATGCTCAGACCACATTCCATTTGAAAGGCCCAGCACCCAAGTCAACACGGTGCACCACGGTTAGCTGGCACACCTCCTGCTTCCTCTCGGGAGTGATCACCTCC
Organism: Ursus maritimus; assembly: GCF_017311325.1. Taxonomy (NCBI): domain Eukaryota; kingdom Metazoa; phylum Chordata; class Mammalia; order Carnivora; family Ursidae; genus Ursus; species Ursus maritimus. The sequence continues at coordinate 13,669,088 of NW_024425786.1, forward strand.
TTAAGACAGGAACTATGCTTTATTCAAGCTAGGATGCTCCTGTCCAAGGCAAGTACCCCAGAATGTCAAATAATAATCCTAACTGTATTCCAGGCAAATCAAAGGGAACTTATAGCTTTAAGCTTCAGTCTTAAAATGATTAGCTGGACTGCCCTCTACAAGCCAAAGAGACAACTTCAAGTCACAGGAGAAGGCAGACATATGCTTCAAAAGGGTCCAACTGTGGGGCGCCTGGGTGGCTCAGTCGGTTAAGTGACTTGGTTTCAGCTCAGGTCATGATCTCAGGGTCTTGAGATCAAACCCCATGTCAGGCTCTGGCACTCAGCAGGGAGTCTGCCTCTCTCACTCTTCTCTCTGCCCCTCCCCCCTCACTCTCTCTCTCTAAAATAAAAGTAATTTTTAAAAAATCTTAAAAAAAAAAAAAATAAAGCCTTGAAACATGAGTTCAGAGCTCAGAGTCAAAAATCACAAAATACGGGGCGCCTGGGTGGCGCAGTCATTAAGCGTCTGCCTTTGGCTCAGGGCGTGATCCCAGCGTTCTGGGATCGAGCCGCACATCAGGCTCCTCTGCTAGGAGCCTGCTTCTTCCTCTCCCACTCTGTCTGCTTGTGTTCCCTCTCTCGCTGGCTGTCTCTGTCAAATAAATAAATAAAATCTTTAAAAAAAAAATCACAAAATACAAAAAAATTTAAGGCACCAGAAGCAAGAGGTGGAATAACAGCAAAATCAAATGGATAAATATTTCCAGCCTTAGAATTACCAGACACAGAAATGTTTGCTATGTTTGCAAACTACAAGAGAAATGGGAACTGTGAGTGAAAAACAAGAGACTATAAAACCTATAGACAACCATGAAGACTCAACAGTTAGACTAAAGAGCTAACACAGTGAAGAAAAAACTAATGAACTAAATGAAAGAACTGAAGAAACCCCCAAGAGTCAGCATAAAGAGATGGTGAGATGGGCCCCATGACAGAGCAGTAAAGAGAGACAGAGGAGAGAGCGGGTTCCACAAGGATGACAGACAACTGGGGCAAAGGCAACTGACGAAATGACAGTGGAGAATTTTCCAGAACCAGCGAAAGACACCGATCTGAAGACATATACTTCCTTCTGTTTTATGAGCTTAATATAAAATGTCTAAACAGGGGGCGCCTGGGTGGCTCAGTCGGTTAAGCACCTGCCTCTTGCTCAGGTCAAGATCCCAGGGCACTGAGATAGAGCCCTGCCTCAGGCTCCCTGCTCAGTGGACAGCCTACTTCTCCCTCTCCCTCTGCCTGCCGCTCTGCCTGCTTGTGCACGCGCCCCCACCCCCATCAACAAACTAATAAATAAAATGTCTAAATGGACTGAGCTCAACTCTGGAATTTTACAGTTCCAAGAACCAGAGCTTCTTGCACTCTCCCCTTGAATGTGGAAAGATGCCTGCCACCGTGCCCCAGCAGGAAGGGCGCCCCCGGCTCGGGCCGCTGGGCAGTGCTACCTGTGGTCATGTCCTCCAGCATCTCCAGCAGCATGTCCTGGGTCTCGTCGATGAGCTTAGTCCTCTGCACCACCAGCTTTCGCAAGCACAGGTACCCATTCAGCACAGTACCTACCAAGCGACTCTTAAAGTGTCTTTTGATGGACTCCACCTCGACAAAGGAGGAAAGAAGGCCTGTAGGGACAGGAAAAAGCTACTGCGAGGGCTGTGAATGAGAACGAAGGCGAGGAAGGTCCATGTCTTCCAAAGGTTATGAGCAACTCCAAAGCAACTTCCGAGCACAGAGCAGGGGCTCAAGGAAGTGAACTGGTCAACGGTGAACAGCAGCTCAAAACGATAAACCCACCCGAGAGGCACATGCAGAGCTTACATGTGTTCTGAGTCAACACAAGAGGGAACAGAGTCAACCTCCACACCCCAGGAACTAAGGTCAGCCCACAAACTAGACCCAGGGTACCTAAAGGGCCTGGCGGCTACATCTACCTGTGAGACTTTTGAGGGCGTAGCCCTGCTGCAGGTCAGTGCTCAGGGTGGCCTCCTCCAGGGCCAGCAAGCGGGCAATTTCCTACACGGGACGACAGGCACAGTTAGTGACAGCGCTGCTGATGACATCGGCCCCTTCTAGGTGTGATCCAGCAGCCCGTAACAGCAAGCACTCTGCAGTCAGCATTTTATTCCATTGACCCCTTGATGCAGTCACCCCTGCATCACCCCGATTCCCATGAACCTCTGCAGAACTCCTAAGAGCCAAGGGCAGTGGCAATGACGTTAAGGAATGGCTTAAAGACTCAGAACGGCCGAAATGCCCCCAGCAGCTTGCTACCTCCTTATGATACACAGGGCCACAAAGATCAATTTTGTCAACAAATATTTCTTCTCTACAAAGAAGAGTGGCACAAGCTACATCAAGGGACTGTGGTGAGAGCAGAATGGGGGAAGGACTCTCCCGGGCAGGGGGCGGCTACCTTGGTGATGAGGTTGCCCACATAGGGCAGAACTCCCCGAGCCGCCAGATAGACTTTCCAGTGGGCTGAAGTGATGAGCTTCTGGTAGAGAGCCAAGTACTCGGCGGCACACTCGCCAGCTACGCTCAGCTCGTCCAGGTAGCTGCCCCGAGAGAGACAGGGCACCGTGAGAACGCAACTCCAGGGGCTCCAGCAGTCCCCCTCTGCTCCCCCCACCTCATGTCCTCTGCTGTCCTGGGCTCCTCCTTCCTTCTGGGCAACGTCTCCCTTGGAAACTCCCCACACGTGGGGACAACCGGCGCACCCAACAAGAGCACGGTGCAGTGAACCATACCCGTTTGGACCAACCGGCACCGAGATGCAATGGTGCTTATCTGGGCAGCGAGACGGTGGTTTTGAGCAGCTCGAGGAGAAGGCAAGTGTACCACAGAGCTCAGTAGCTGATGGCGTGGTACTGAAGGCAATGCTGCCTTCAGCGGACCAGCCCCCCAGCCACGGCCCGTCCAGGCTGCCGTGAGGGTGAAATGAGATGGTGCGGGCCATGCGTCTACATGCTTGTCAAACCTCCATCGCGAGCTGCCGGCGCCGCTGCTCCGCTACCGCCACCAGCACGACCGCTCAGCTTCTCGGCTTCTCCTGTTTCTGTGCTCTTCTACGCGGCATGGCGTGCGTACAGAGCCCAGGTGTGCCCTCCATCACCCTGACCTACTGATTCCCCGAGGAACACGCGGAAGGCCGGTCCCAGATGAAGCCTGAGCGGTACCTGGTGAGGAGGTCAAGGACCTGCTGCTTGCGGCTGGGAATGGTGGCGAGAGCTTCCACGATGGTGCAGGCTGCCTGCCGCGCTGCCTGCGTTGCCGGGGTGAAGAGCACCTGTGGGACACAGGAGAGAAGCCCCGGCTCAGGTGACGGCAGGTCTCGCCAGGCCCCCAGCAGGGCAGTCCTCTCCCACCCTTCCAGAAGGCCTCTGGGCACCTCTCCAGGGAAAGGTTAAAGGTGAAAACCACCAGCTAATGCCAGATGCAACCGTGGCTGCTCTATTTCATGGAAAGTTTCTCCCCCAGGCAATCTGGAGAACACGCCTAAGATGACTGAGCTAGGAAACCAAGCCAGCAAGTATTTTCCTCAGCACAAATTTCTATTAACTCGAGTCTGGGGAGAGCTATAGGCTAATGCTTATACCAAACAGTGTCTTTCTCATGGACCAATGGATGCCCTTAATTACTTTAATCCTTCACAATGTTCGCTAGAATGAAGAGGGGGAGGACAGCAGGAGGTAGGGATGACAGGAGGAGAAAAAGGGAAGGTGGCACTGAGGCTTAGTTCTGGTAAGTGGCCAGGGAGAGTGGCAAGCCCACCAGCTTGATGAGGAAAGCACAGAAAAATCCTGTCTTGACCAGTTTACCGCACTGGGGGCTGCACCAACAACCTCCCTCTGCTTCCCACCTGGAAGGAGGCAAAAGCAGAGCAGACACGTGGGGAGGAGCAGAAACGCAGTGCTTGGCACCTGGGGCCAGGGCAGTGGAGAGAGGGCCGAGGAGGGGGTCACTCACTTGCCGCAGCCAGTTGTTATGACCCAGTTTGAGATCCAAGGGGGGGGTCCTCTTCCCACGACGACTCAGGAACTGCTTCCACCTCCACACGTACTTCTCGGTCAAATAGAGGTGGCGGAGCTCTGACTTGCTGGGGGACTTCCCGTTGCCATCTATCCCTAGCAGGCACAGGGGTCCAGCAAGCCGTAAGGAAAAGGAAGTGACAGAAAGGGGGGACGGCAGGGCTGTCAGGACAGGGTAAGAGGGCCTGACTTCCCCAGGCTTGAAGAGACAGACACACCTCTGATCGGAAGACACTTCTTCCAGGCTTCGTAGGATGCTTTGGGGTCCCTCTTGAGCCACAGCTGAGCCTGGGCATGGATCTCATTGCAGTATGGCTTAACTGTGGTGAGGGCCTCGACAGGGACATCCTGCAGGGGGAAAGCCAAACAGGGTGGGGAGCTTCAGAGCACACCTGAGCTGGGCTCCAATACAATGGCACGGAGGCCCCAGAGGAACATACGCAAAAGCAAGATTAGAAGGATCAACATTCGTAGCAGTTAGGCCCCAATATGTGTTCCTGTTAAAACATTTTGGCCCAATTTTGCTAGCAGCAGCATCTGCACATTGGGCTTATGGTCACTGCTTTGACTCTGCAGGGTAAGATGCAGCTGGCTTCCTACAGACCATCCCATGGCCTCAAATGCCAGTTCCTATCCCAAGCCTGACTCAGTTTCCTAAATGTAAATCTTCAAGGAGTCCCTGGGCACTCTCCGGAATTTTAAGAGCCATTACTGAGCAGAACTAATGTGCACAGCAGGGAGACCCACAGAGCAGTCTAAGCCAGCCATTCTCAAGCTTTTTGGCCTCAGGACTCCTCCTCCTTTACACTCTTTAAAAAAATTACTGAGGACCCTAAATAGCTTTTGTATGTGTGGTTCTATCTATCGATATTTACCATGTTTAAAATTAAGCATGAGAAATTCTTAAAATATTTACTGATTTCATCTTAAAATAAGAATAAATCCACTATTTACCTAAATGACATTTATTAGGTTTCCAAAATAAAAATCATCTAAAGGAGTGGCACATTGGGGCGCCTGGGTGGCTCAGTCGTTAAGCGTCTGCCTTCAGCTCAGGTCATGATCCCAGGGTCCTGGGACCGAGCCCCACATAGGGCTCCCTGCTCAGCAGGGAACCTGCTTCTCCCTCTCCCACTCCCCCTGCTGGTGTTCCCTCTCTCGCTGTGTCTCTCTGTCCAATAAATAAACACAATCTTTAAAAAAATTAAAAAATAAAGGAGTGGCACTACTTCATGTTTTTGAAAATCTGCTTAATGACTGTCTTAATAAGACAGCTGGACTCCCCGACCTGCTTCTGTGTTCAAATGTTGGGAGATGTTGTTTGGGTTAAGGTCGTGAAAAACACCCAGCTGCACACAGATACATAGTTGGAAAAGAAAACAATGTTTTAACAGTCTTCTCACTTAATTGCAGGTTTCTTTCTTTGATACTTTCAGCAAGTTACTGGTGAAATCAATGGATAAACTTCTCATAGTCCATTACACTAAAACGCATCTGTTACCCATGTATGATTCTGTAGCATGTGCTGGTCACTCGGAAAATACTGGCTCACTGAGTTATGTTCATTCCTCTGGACGTGACAGGCCCGCTTCATTCATTTCTCAAGAAAATGTCTGCCAAACACCCGATTCTGCATAACCACAAGTGGCCTGGCGCGCATTCTCCCAAGCACGCAGGGGCTCTGTACGGAGAGCGTCGGGCTCAGCCTACACCTGAAACCATCACTCACGAGCTCCTCAAGACGAGCGCCACACTTTGGCATGCGACAGGAGTGCTTCTGTGTTCTTCCACACTGTCGCGCTGAGTATTCAAAATACGAGTACCCCAGAGTCAAGATTTACTAACATTCACTTTTGCTACTTCACCAAGGATGCCCTTGAGTCACAGTGCACGGCAGTGGGGAGCCCAGCTAGGAGGGTAGCTGGGAGCCACTGCCTTTCCCACTGGGGCCCTGGCGGCCTCACCCATTGGTGACCTCACCCACCGGTGACAGTGCACCATCAGCACCAAGGGCGCCAGACCGCAAGGGGCAAACAGGGTCGTAGGAGGATTATGAACCAGACCTTGACCTCACAGATTCCCCAGGAGTCTGGAAAATACCCAGGCATCTGGGAGCCCAAATCTTGAGAACTGCTGCTTTCTCTGGGCTAAAACTAAGCACAGTGCGAACACTGACCTGGGGCTCCAGTGCTCAGAAGGTAAGCAACTCTGCAAACTCTGCTGCCTCACTCAGGAAAAAGTGATGGTTATGTGCGGAGGGGGTTTCTCTTCAATCAAGGACTGATTTACCTGCTAAGAACGAGCTCTGAGGGGAAATAAACCTCATCAAAGGGAAGGAAGAGGGGCACCCCTCAGCCCTGCCTTTGTCTAAGAAGGTGGGAGTCAAAGGAAATGTGGTCAACCCTTAGGATCCAGCTTCCTCCCTAGTGCTTACCACTCAGAAAAGCAGCCTTCCTACAATGATGGAAGACTCTGTTTCTATCAAAGGATTCCATCAGGAAATGGAGCAGGAGTCAAATGGCCCAAGGACCACAGAGGGATAAGGGACAGAGAGCCTCAGTCATGGCCGAGAGGAAGAATTATGGCTGGTGTTTTCCACAAGCCAATAAGCAAATCAATCTGGGGCTCAGCTATGCTTATTTTAGAAAGAAAACTTGGCTTTCCTCATTCACTTAATGATTCACTGAGTGGCTATTACACTCTGCTCTGGACATAAAAAAATATTTCTAAACTGAGGTCCCTGGGTTCAAGGAGCTCACAGCCAGCCTAGCAGAGAACTGGATCTTCTAAGCAGCAGCTCAGAGAGGGCACACCCTACGCAGAGAAGATCGCACGCAGCCACAGTCAGCATTCATTAAGGACTAACATGAGCCAGTGTTCGGTGCATGTGATCTGGTCAATTACTGATTCTTCACAACGCTTCACTGTGGTATGGTCTCGTCTCAGAGACGGGCAAACTGAGAAGCCTGAGTTAAGAACTTGCCCAAAGTCACAAGGCAAGTAATGTGATGTGGGATGTGAAATCAAGAAGCCCGCTTCAGAGCCTCGGATCTTCACCACTGCGCAATGCTACACAGGCAACGGCAAGGGGGCAGAAAAGAACACTGTGCTTTCTGGGAGCTGCGAGTCCTCTGATGTGACTGGAGAGACAACCCTCCAGTAAACCACCTTGCTCTAAGCTCTTAAATTTTCACGTTTATTTTACGCCTGACTTTCCTCTGAAAAACCTTCCTTCTCAAAAATCCCAACTCCTGTCTGCTGAACCATGGCAAAGGAGGCGCTGGTGCCCCACCATGGGCATGCGAAGTGCAGGGTACGGCAGAGACCTTTACGAGGCAGGACACTGTGCTGGCCGGGGCGGGAGGTGGCCGCCACCCTGCCTTGCCCTCTGACTCGCCGCGTACCTTGTTCTTCTTGCTGGTTGGAGCAGGTGGTTTAATTAGCTTCTGCAAGATCCGCAGGCACATGAGGGTAATGTTCTCCACAACCACAGGAGTCTTTATGTTCACAGCCATGAGGAAAAGGCTGAGAGCTAGGGATAGGAAGGACAGGCCGAGCTGTGGTCACAGAGCACCTTGCACCTGGCTCCAGAAAGGCTGCCCATGACGATTGCCCTACCCCACTAACTCTGTGGCTAGGATTGCACCCGAAGCCCCTATCCCCTCTCTGAAAAGCCCCTAACTAGATGTGGCCCAAGCTCACCACAGCGTAACCGGAGTTCCCAGCAGCTGTCCTCCTTTGAGATGGAATCTGTCAGCAACAGCATTTCATACTGAAGGCTGCTTGCCTAGAAGGCCAACAGGAGGAGACATGAGAAGAAGAGGGTCTGCAGGTGAGACCGAGGACTGGGGCTTATCCAAGCTCTGCTCAGGGAACTCGGATCGAAGATGTCTGGTACCCGGTGGCACCACCAGAAAGAGAAAGAAGTTGGGCACCTGGGTGGCTCAGTTAAGCAGACCTGACCTTCAGTTCGGGTCATGATCCCAGAGTCCTGGGATCAAGTCCTGCATCAGCCTCCCTGCTCAGTGGGGAGTCTGCTTCTCTCTTTACCCACCCTCCCCTGCTTGTGATCTCTCTCTCACTCTCTCTCAAATAAATAAAATCTCGAAAGAAAGAAAAAAAGAAAGAAAGAAAGAAAGAAAGAAAGAAAGAAAGAAAGAGGAAAGAAAGAAAGAAAGAGAGAGAGAGAGAAAGAAAGAAAGAAAGAAAGAAAGAAAGAAAGAAAGAAAGAGGAAAGAAAGAAAGAAAGAGAGAGAGAGAGAAAGAAAGAAAAAAAGAAAGAAAGAAAGAAAGAAAGAAAGAAAGAGGAAAGAAAGAAAGAAAGAGAGAGAGAGAGAAAGAAAGAAAGAAAGAAAGAAAGAAAGAAAGAAAGAAAGAGAAAGAAAAAAAAAGGGAAAGGAAAGGGAAAAGGAAAAGGGGAAGAGGAAGAGGAAGAGAAAGGAAGGAAGGAAGGAAGGAAGGAAGGAAGGAAGGAAGGAAGGGAGGGAGGGAGGGAGAGGAAAGAAGGAAAGAGAGAAAGGACGAGTGGAGACCCCTGTCCTTCATCCGGCCAACCACACGTTTCTCTCCTCCCTCTGAGGCCAGCTCTACCTGGGACAGTCATTCCGGGTGAGAGCTCTGCAGGCTGCTGCTCCCTACCCCCAACCACCCCAGAGACACTGGTGGAAAGAAAGTGAGGGAATGCAGAAAGAGAAAGAGAAAGGAGTCAAAGGGCGGTTGTCCTGCTCACCAGATCGGGATTGGCCCAGTGGCCCTTCAAGGCAGTGGAGACTTTGCCAATAATCAAGTCATTCATTTGCTGGGTGGCTTCTGGATTGTCTCTGGAGAAGCAAAGAAATAGGAGTCCTGTTATCCACCACTGGCTGTGTCCCTCCTTCCCACCTGAAGGAGCACAGAGAAAAGGCACTCAATGCCCAGGGCCTCCCCAGGGGCCTGACCACAAGACTGGCCCCACAAGACCCGGGTCTGTAACAGAGTGCTCATCGCAGCCGCCTTTCCCACAGCAATCACTGAGGGGAGAGCAGGACCAGCAGCCAGGAGATCTCCTGGCCCTCAGGCACTGTCCAGGACACTGAATCCTCCAACCTCTGAATCCGACGGTCCCCTGCCAGAATGGGTCACAAGACTTTCCTCATCTTCTCCATCTGCCTCCAATTTACCTCCCACAAGGTACCCACATTTCCTACTGACACCCCACTGTAATAACGTGTGTATTAATCAACTGCACCAGGTCACTTTCTCACTTTCTACCCCATTTTGAATAAAACCCCAAGTCCTTACAATGGCCTAGAAGACCGCCCGAGATCTGGCCCCCAGCAGCCCCGGTTCTCCCGCCCGTTTCCCATGTGGCCTCCTTCGCTCCACTACACAGGCCTCTGGTAGCTCCCGCACCATCCCCGGCACAGCCCTGCCTCTCGATCTTGCAGATGACGCATCCTACGCGCACAGCCACAGCTGAGACATCTGCATGGCTCGTCCCCTTACGGCACACATGCCTCCTCCAACATCACCCCTCAGACGTCTTCCCTGACCATCTTCTCCAGCAGCAATCCCTGCCGCGGTCAGGGCACCACCCCAGCTGTACCTCTCTTCACAATCGAATCTGCTGACAGACACCAGACTGTGCAAGTCTGCATGCTCCCCACCTGGACCGCAGGCCCCAGGAAGCAGCGACTCTGCTCCACTTACTACTGCACACTCAGAGTCCAAACAGCGCCTGGCATTCAGCAGACATTCAACAAACACCCGCTGAGGAAGTGAATAATATAGCAAGGAACGGGTACCAATCACCTAACGTGTTCTGGAACTTCGGCCACACACTCAGTAAACCCAGCTCTGGTGACTCCATCAGCACATACTAAGTACTCAACAAATACGAGTTATCGCCCACAGGAATTATTCCATTTCACCCTCGCCACAAGTCTTCAAGGCATTTACTATTATCAGTGTTTTTCAGACAAGGAAAACCTCAGCTCAGAAAAGTTAACTACGCTCAAGGCACAGAACATCACACACCGATCATCTCTAGGCTCCACTGTTCCACTGGCCTCTTCCATGTGAGTCTGGAGCCCAAGTGCCGGGTCACTCCCTTCTCCTCTCTCACCAGAACCCAGACTCTGTTCAGGGAACCTCACTGGAACCAACGAAGTACAAGCCAAATATTCTATTTACAATGAAACCTGGTCTCAAATGCTCACGGAGTTCGCTTACCCAGACCCTGGGCATCTCTCCCTCTTCCTCCCTCATAATAAGTCAGCCAGCCTGTCCAGCAGCGACAAATGCCACGTTCTACACCCCTAAGCTCCTAGTACCACTGCTACCACCAAGCCCCGAGCTAGCAGGAGTTACTGGGCCCACGGTCCCGATGCAGGCTCTGACCGAGTCAGCAGGCACATGAGCAGGCGGACCTCCTCCCGCATGGCCGCAGAGCCCCGGCGAAGATTGTAATCAAAGAGCTCCCGGATGAGCCCCTGGGAGACCAGGATGTGCCTCAGGGCCGGATTGGTGGCCAGGGCCCGGAGCAGCGTGATACAATGTTCTGTGACGGCGGAGGCGCAGCCGTAGCACTTGGTGGAGGATGTGTGGCCACAGCCCAGAACGGATAAGGCCACGGAGGTTCGGGACGATTTGGTGGCCGCTTCCCTCTGCTGCAGGTCGTATTCCAACAACTCTTTGCGTGAAGCAAAGACTTTCTAAGAAAAAAAAAAGGATAAGAGAAAAACAAATTAGCTATTAAAATAAGAAAAAAGAGAAAGTTAACTGGAAACCAGCTTTGGTCTGAAAAACCATTTTACATGCATTATTTAAATTTAACCTTTCTGATGACCCCACCTATTAGATACTTCACTGTCATTTTACAGAAGCAGAAAGCTGAGGCTTAGGAAGGCTGGTTTGCCCAAGGCATGTGGCACAGGCAGAACTCAGCCCCTGATCACAGGCACATGTCCTGAACTCCCACGTAATGCTGTCTCATAAAGAACAAACACAACGATCAGAGATGTAAGCCCATGTAGCAAAGGCAATTCTGGGGGGCAAGGACCCAGCTTGTCTGTGGCCACCCTCCCATATCCCATGGAGATTAGGTCGGTAACACTCCACTGGCTGCCCGGCCCACCCTGGTTGACTGGCATTGGTGTGCCCTGCCCTTACCAGCCTACAAACATGGCATATCAGAAAAAAAGGGAACAGACCCGACACCCGGTTTTTTAAAACAAGCAACCCCTCAACTAAAAGATGGGTTGTGAATGGGCCAAGGAAAACAGATCTATAATCATCTGCTACCCTCGGTCTTCTGGAACAAATTCAGGTCTCTGCCAAGCACCAGAAACCACAGTGGGAGAGAAGTTATATGGTGCAGCCACCTAGACCCTGCCTTTTCAGCCAAACGGACAAGGGAAACCCAAGACTCCAACTGTTGGAGGTGGGGGGCAACAGAACTGCTCTGAAAACAGCTTGGGGAACACTCGACAGAACACTCTAGAGTGGCTCCCGTTTCTCTACCTGGATGATTTTGGAGAGCTCATCGAAAGAGTTCTTGCAATCCCCACAGTACTCCTGAGCCAGCTGCAGAATGTATCGATTCACGCTGGCTGAAGTGGAGCTGATGCCCCCGGCCGTCCCCGAGTCGTCCTGCAACCCAAGAAGCATGCTGTGAGTCTCCTGCTTCTGACCCAGAGCCCCCTCCACACGCCCCTCTAGCTTGGGGTTACCTGCGGCTTTTCGGGGGCTGCCTCGTTCACTTTACAGAGCAGGTTCTCCAGCTGTGGCCGGTGTCCCATCAGCTGGTGATACACTCGGTCGGCTTTGTCCAGAAGTGTATTGATGTTGGATACAGCCTGGCAGGAAAAGACAGGGGCACGTGTGAAGGCTCTTCCTTGAGTGATCCCAACTCCCAACCATTTCCTGAAACATTTCCTACAGGTCAGGGGCTGTGTTTCATACATTCATTATTTCTATCCCTCACAATAATCCAGGTGTCGGGGTGTTATTTGTAGTAACATACAACGTACTATGTAACACAGCACACACATTAGTATACAACGCTGAGAGAAATCATTGACACTAGGTCACAGGGCACTAAAAGGCACAGCCAGAACTGGAACTTTCATCCTTCTGACTCCACAGCTAAATGTTGTCCTGCTTCCTAAGCCGCTTCTAGCAGCAATCCCAAAAGCTCCCCACTTTTGACGGTCACCTAATCCCCAGTCCCACCACACCACACAGAATGAGAACCAGCCCCTGGATAAGTGGACACTGAAGAAAGGCCAACAGCTGTAATACGAGGCATCTGTGGAACAAATGCAAGGCACTCATTTGACTTCTTTCTGCCTTTCCAAATCTGAAGTAACCTAACCCCGGAGACATTTTGGTTCATTGCCAACCAACACTTCTCCGAAGTCCTATGTAAATCACAAGTTCCAAAATAGCCAATGCCATTATTTGCTCCCACCTGAGAAAGCTGGGCCCTGAAGAGTGCTGACTTGAGGAAGACTCAGGACAGAAGGAAGAGCATACTGCCCTCTACCAGCCCTGCTGCCCAAAGCTCAGAGCAAAGCCAGTGCCCTGAGTCTAGGACGGATCCAGCCTCACCTTCTTCCGGTCTTCTTCATTCTCAATGGGATCCACGGCACAGCAAGGCTTGGCATAGAGCATAAAGTCAAAGCGAGCGTATTTACAGAAACCACAGGCGTTGCAGAGGAAGGGATCCTTTTCATCATAGTTGATAGACCTGAAGAACCAGAGTGTTTGGGTCGGGGTGGGGGGCAGCAGAGGCTGGGGTGGGGGAGGGTGACCTTGAGTGCCACATGCATTCTCTGGAACTGTATCGGGATGACAAGAGGCAAGGGTGACTAACACAACCAGGTAACTAGAAAGGAAGACCTGGAACTAAACCGAGGGACGCCCCCCTACCTCCAGACAGACACCATGGGACAGGCGTGTGCGCCATTCTTTCTGCCCCCACCTTCTAGCCTTGGACTCCACAGACCCATAACCCTCCAATTATGATGAAGGCAGCAAACACTGAAACTGCCCACACTGAGAGCCCTGCAGGGGATACAAGGACATACGTGGCCCTGGCCGGGGCGCCATTCCCTCCCTCACCTGCACTTGTGACACTGGTAGACATTCTCCCCGCAGTTGCCGCAGACCCCCGGGTTGGCGGGGACGGAGGCGCTGCAGCGCGGGCACTGCAGCGTCTCTGTGGAGGCCTGGTAGTTCTCATAGAAGTCCGCGAACTCGATCATCAGGTTGGAGGCCACGATGGGCAGGGGCAGGTCGATCTTCACCTCTGTCTGCCCAGGGGTCAGCTGAACCTTCTTGGCCTTGTGCCAGCGGGCCGGCCTAGAAGAGATGGTGGCAGCTCAGAGGGGGGGACGGCCTGAGAGCCACCCACATAGCCCTCGGTGAGGGCGGTCTGAGGAAACGAAGAGCAAGACTGTCCCCGTGTGTTCTAAGGCAGTGAAGTGGTTTCTCTAAGAAAAGGAGATCTGACCAGTAACAGTAACCTAATTTTAAAAATACTCTCTATAAAAAAGGATATAACACACAGGTGCTTTAAGATGTTATATAAAATAATTTTTTCAGAGGCGCCTGGGTGGCTCAGTTGGTTAAGCAACTGCCTTTGGCTCAGTCATGATCACGGAGTCCCAGGATCCAGTCCCACACCAAGCTCTGTGCTCACCAGGGAGTGTGCTTCTCCCTCTGACTCTCCCCGCTTTCATGCTCTCTCTCTCATTCTAAGAAATAAATAAAATCTTAAAAAAAAAAATTCTTTCAGATTCTAGAAAAACAATGAAGTAGGTATCAAGGGAAGTTATTACTCTAAAAGTATGCCACCCTGAAGCCTGTAATCCCAAGAGGTGCCATGTAACATGTGACAAGCAGAGACAGAAAAAGAAAAGGCATGTAATAATTTAGAATAATTACGTTAATTACAGGTAATATTTATTGGGCACTCACTATGTGCTAAGCTCTGTTCTCAGCACTTTACATAAATAAACTCATTCTAATCCTTTAAAAACACTCTGAGAGAGGATTCATCTCCATTGTACAGTTAAAGAAAGCAAGGCTGCACAACTTCTCCCATGTCGAGAGAGAAGTGGTAGAGCCGGGGTGTGAACTCACGGTCTTGTAGCAGAGTCAGAGTTTCACCAGCTGCTGCACTGACTACACAACAGAAGATTCAATCCCCTTCCTCCTCCAGAAGGGAGTGGGATATCCCAGTGAGCAGCTTCTACTTGCAGATCACCAGTGTGAACTGCTCCTCAAGAAAACTTCCTGCAGGTGGAGCTCCGTTTGCTGTGGTAAACTCTAGCTGTACTCTGCCTCTCGGAATAATACCAGTACTTCCATTCTGTGCAGAACAGCATCTTACTATTTAAACCTCACCTCCCCACGTCCTCTGCCCAACAGCAACGCTGAGATTTCGACAAGAGCGCTGTCTCCGGAAGTCAACACTCTACCCCATGCCACTGCCTTCTCTGGCCCACATACGACCTGCCCCCATTCAGACACTGGGATACACGAGCTAGAAAGCTCCAACACTGGCAGATAGAGAGGGAAGGGGCAGAAATGGAAGGACTGTGTACCAGAGAAGCTTCTTGATACTGTCTGTGCCGTGAGCAAAGAGCATCTTAACCCAAGAAATAACAAATACTTCCCAACACAGGTGTTCTATAAAACTAGAACTGCCCTCATTAACATGGGCAGGAGAAGCCTGAAGTCCCCTCACTCAGCTTCCCCTCCTGAGGCAGGCTGTTGAATTGCTTCCTTAGACCCCACAGGCTCCATCGGACAGGATTTTAGAAGAACCTTTGTCAATACCCTTAGGAACAGCGTTTCACTCTTGTCCTCAGTCATGACTCCAAGTGGGTAAGAGGACATACCAGGCCTCTAGGGACGTGCTGCTTCACCCCATTCCAGCCATCAAAGCCAACAACTGGTGTTAAGCCTGATAAGCTGCCCCTCCCCAAGTCTGGAAGAGACCATACTTGTTTTTCAACTCCACGATGGCCTGCACGGTTCGGTTGTTGTAATAGAGGTTGATGGTCCGCACCATCTTTGTCCGTTTCAGATCTCCAATTTTCACGGTCACTTTGCTGATGGTGTGGCTGCCGATGAGCTTCACAACCTGCTGGGTGGTGGTGTACCGCGTGTCCACTTTAATGGAAGACAGCTTGATATACTAAACACAGGAGTACACACAAAACATTGTATCAGTTCAAGGCCACTGGCTCATCCTTTCTTCTTCAAAACTGAGCACTGTAACCCACTCTTCATCCATGGATGAAGTTTCTATTTAAGGTGGTAAGTGTGGCAGGTAAGCATTCATACCACTGGTGACCGAACACCTATGTGGCCACACTCAATCTCTGGAAACAAGAAACCCACTGGCCCTGCCAGCCTCACGATCACCCACGTTAAAGACGGCACTTACACAAAATGGCACCTCCGGATTATTACACACCAGGCAGGGATCGCTCTCCAGGTAATAGCCATCAAATTCCACTAAGCCAGACAAGGTGCTAAGGAAGAAACCAGTCTCAGCATAAGGAAGTCTTCATCTCAGAAAGCACTGAGCTTCACAAAGAAGCCACGAATGAGTGACAGCTCAACATTCCCTAAAGCGAGCCCCACCCTAGTAAGAACACAGAAGAAAGTGAGAAATCCCAACAGGGCTTAGAAGTCACAGGAAGTGAATGTCAACCAATCGACCCCAGATGCTTCCTATTTCTGAGCTAGCTGTTCTGAGATCAGAAGAATCCTAAAAAGTGACATTAAAATTTGACTCCGAGGAAAGTCACAATTAAATTTACTAAAAATCATTAAGTTGTAACTTAACATAGGTGAATTTTGTAGTATATAAATTATACCTCAATGAACTTAAGAAAAAAAAAAAAAGAACAGTCACTATTAAACCAGGGAAATAACAACTGCTTGTTTAATAAATACTCTTGCTCAAAAGTTTTTTCTTAATATAGCCATTTCCTGTAAATTTATCTTACCTGATTTAGACTTTGACACTCAAAAATTAGAGACGTTCTCAAATGACTGCTTACTAAAAGCTAATTCAGCAGTTTATTTTGAGTACCCTATGTGTGCAAGGCCCCAGCTATGAGGGAGGGATTCAAAGACCAACTAGACAGAGGTGTATCGATTCCTATGTAAGAGCCAACCGATGCGGAGAGAGCAACTGGGACTGCTGCTGGAGCTTCAAGCAGGGAGCAAGCAGAGCAAGCTCACTTGTAAATGTTGGAGTTGGGATGGTTGGTAAGAATATGGTTTTGGGTCCGCAGAATCTCCACAGCCTTCTGTGAATATTCCTTCAACTGAAACAGAAGTCAATAAAAGACCACAGTTAAAACCCAAGGGAAAGTCTTACTGGAAAAGGCTTTTGTCTTCTGCTGTCTAGCTGATACTGCCCGAGAAGTACCAAGCTTCTCAGCCCCCACGCAGAGTCATGCAAAGCTGGGCCTAACTCCTACAAGTTTCCAGTCTTTGTGACAGCCATCTTTTCAGACCCTGTGGATGAAGGTAATTTTTATTCCCATGGAGAAATCATAAAATAGTTATCCAACTGCAGAGACACTTCTAGGAATGTCATCAGGGCTGCCAGGAAAACCAGGGGGACACCTTCTCTCCTAAAGCAACTTTAATGAGCTGCATTGCCCTCCCCACCTGATCTCCTGCTGGCTAAGGCAAATTCAGCCTGTACTTATTTGTTAGTGTATGTTATCTGTGTGTTACACATGGTGCCTGTGCTTAACATACATCTAAAGAGATTTCACATATGCACCCCTTACGCGGGCTGGTCATACCATTCTTAACGCAAGAGGGAAAAAGGCCAAATATGGCAAGTTAGCCCCTCTGACCATACATCATTGTTACCTTCTTCTCTGTTTGTGGGGTTTTCAAGGAGAAATATCCTAGAAGGTCCACAAACTGGGCAGCCTTACGACCATAGGCTGGGAGTTCTGGCCATATGGACCACATCAGATCTAGCAGGAGTTCCTGTTGAGATTTGCTAGAGTTTCTGTAGATAAAGAACAATTCATGTTACCAAGCAGTAGAAAACCCTGAGGTTCCTTTTATTTATAAACAAGGCCCAGGTACTATTTCTGTAGATATGTCTATCCCACAAACTAGAATCATTCTGCACTTTCGACAGTAGATCCTAACAGGTGCAGCTCAGCCCTTTCCTATCTTCAGAAAGTGGCCTAAAGAGTCAAGCCCAGTCACTTTACAAACTTCTAAACATAGCCCCCTCAGAGGAAAAGCGATCATCTCTTGCTTATGACATCAGATTAATGGCTAAAGGCAGATAATCAGACATCTGTAAATCAAGAGGATCCAGGCTGATGTAAATACTGACACTGTGACAGTGAGTGTGTAACAACACAAAAGCAAGACGGAACTACATCAACCACTCGTCTCCTGGACCCATGCAGACCACTGAAACTTAGCCCGGGACCCTACCTGTAGATATGCAGGGTCAGACAGTGGGCCTGCCAGCGCACCGAGGAAGAATTGGACTCTAACAGGAAGCAACGCAGGAACTGAACCAAGGTCTCCTTATCTGCGAATTTGTTCAGCTGGTTCACCAGAGCTGTGCACAGCTGGTCCTCCTGGCTGCCTGAGCTCTCACCTGCAAGATCAGGGAAGAACTGAGGACTGGAGAACAGGACGCGTGCTCTAGGGTCTTACAGCCAGTGCCACCAGATGGAGAGGGAGGGGATTCTGTCCATTTCTAAGAGTTTCTTCAACTAAATGGTTCTAATTTGAAAACAACTGTCACTGGTTTATTGGAGAACAAAGGCCAGCCCCATACGAGACACGCGATGATAATGCTACGAAAAAAGCACAGGCTAAAGTGCCGACACAGGCCTTACACTGAGGCACTTCCCTTCAGAGGTTTGCTACCCAAAACAGCTCGCTGAATAATTAATTGGGAGAAGGTAAACCACCTCCACTGCTCCCCACCCCCGATCACCCGTCCCAGGCCTGCAAGGACCATGAAAAGCAGTGAAGTAGAAAGGCTTTTGCCTTTCTGATAGTAAGGAGTCAGCTAAAATAGCTTCCATACGGAGAGCATTTAACAGTTTACGACGCACGTTTATAAGCATCATTTGACGCTGACAACCTCCCCACATGGCAACTGTCATTTATTATTCCACAGAAATACAAACTCGGCTTACTAAAACCGTTTAGTGCACTTTGACCTTTCCTTGGTACGGGAAGCCACACATTCAAGGTGTAACTGACAATGAAACCAAAACAAGACACTGGAGGGCATCAGAGTTGTAGGTCCTAGTAAATCGGAATAAAAGCCCTTTCCAAAGAGGAGCATAAGCCATGCGATCCAAAAGAAATGAGAACACCTCGACTTGGTCACCAAGACAAGAAAGCGACACTCACCCTCTTTCTCCTTTTCCTTTTCTTCCTTCTTGCTCTTCTTCGTGGACGACTTGGACTGCGTCGGGGCCTGTCCGGAGCTGGCAGCCACAGGCGCTGTGGAGGAGGAGGTACTCGAGGAGCCGGCCGAGGCGGCCAGGGCGGCAAGGACTTTGCTGCCGCACAGGGCGCAGGAGAGCAGCTGCAGCAGCACCGGGGACACCCCCTCGTCCACCAGGAAGCTGACTTGGAGAAGGAAGTACAGGACGGCTGCAGGCAGAGGAGACGGGGCTGAGCTCAGAGACCAATGCACTAGACGGATGCGTCGCGGGAGCCGTGTCTGCACGAGGCCAGCACCGCCCCCTCCCCACCAGCCTGCATTCCGAGTCCTCTCTGCCAGATGTTGCCCAGAACTCCCGCCCTCTGCAGGAATGAACTGGCAAACGTCCTAACAATTACCTAAAGATCAGCTCACAGCCCCCACTTCTTCAACTAAGATGATTCTCTAGACGCCCCAGGCTCCTCTTCAGCTTTCCCTCCACAATCTGGAGGTCAGCGACTCCTGCTCTGTGCCCTCACAGCACCCCAAATTCTATCTATGACCCTTATCACTCTGAAGTTTTGACTTCTCTTCTCAGCTAGACCGAGTTCTATCTAGGTGTCTTGCTCAGAGCCTCATCTCTGGCATCCAGTTCATTGCTTGGCCTCAATAAACAGTCCTCAATACACAGTTCTCAAAGAGATGAATGAATGAACAACAGCCACAGAAAGTCGCTGCACTGCTTACAGTCATCTTTGATACAGAACTTCTGCCAGTTGATGGTTCGCTGGGCAGCAATCTCGGCACAAGCCTTCAGGTGCTCCATCTGAAATGGAAACCAATCACCAGAGCTGAGTACCACCACCAAGTAGCCCGCACCGTACCACACCTGCTGCCTTGAAGGGTCTGTGCAAGGCTGCTGATCCAGTGCCCTGGTGAACCTGGGACCAAGGCCCACACACTGTAGGTCTACTGAGCCTCCTCCGCTCAGCCCCTACCACACAAACGCCCTTTGTTTGCAGAGGCCCTTCACACCACTCAGTAACGCAGCCAGAAAGATAGGCCATGACGGGAAACTACAATGCAGTTTACTTTTTTCTTTTCTTTTCTTCCTCCCCTCCCAGTTTACGTTTTTTTGCTGAAAGCACAATAATAAGGACATTAGTTTAAGAGTATATAATACTAAAAAAGTTCTCATCTAGAGGCTCCCACGCATTATATTGTTTGCTCCCCCAAAGTCCAAACAATTTATCTTCAGACACATCATTTCTTTAGTATTCAAGGACAAAAATCAGAGGTTGGCAAATTCCAGGTCGATCCTATCCGTATGAGCCAATGACACAGGTTAAGAAGCCCAAGCCACTCCTCCTCATAATGGAGGAACCACTACCAGGTGGGAGAGGGAATGATGAAGGGGAAATCACAGATCCTGAAGCCAACTACACTTAACATAGAGCATATGGATCCACCCTGAGCTCAACTGTGGCTGTGACGTTTTCTGAATATATAAAAGCCTGTACTACTCCAACCTATTGCCTACCCGGCTGAGCCTCATCACGTGCCCTCTCCCGGCCCCATCGGCCCCCCTGGCCTTCGTACCAGGCTGATGAGCGTGTCATACTGCAAGGCAGAACCTGAGCTGGCTGTAACCACACTTGCCCGGAGGAATATCCCCTGTTCCTCCAGCAGCTTCTTGATCCCACGCACATGGGAGTCCAGGGTGTGCAAATCCCGGAGCTGGCGGTACTTCTCCTTTGACCCACAGATGAAGAGCAGAAGTTTGCGGACTTGACGGCGCACAAATGGAGTTTGCTGGATCATCAGGTACTTGAGAGGAAAGGCAACACAAAGCGTCAATGACTCAGGAACTGTGCCAGCAGTGGGTCCCCAGGTCTTCACGAACTATTATTAAAAACTGGTAAGAAACACACACCAAGCTATTTCCTCCTGGCCAAGCTAGACTCTGGAGAATTCAGTACTCCTTAAGGGGCCAGGAGACAGCAAGCTGTCAAAGAGGGGAAAACAGCAATATTCCCGCTCCCCTCCTAGGAGTGCTCTGGAATCTACAGAGAAGCTGGCCTCCACTCTAGCCCGCCCAGAATGAAACGGTCAGGAAAACCTATTCAGGATCTTTCAGGTCAGAGAAGTGGGGAAGAGGCTGGGCTGTTCCATCTATACAACCTGAAATGGTCATCTGGGATTTGCTAACAGGTCATTCTTCCCACATGAATCTCAAGCTTGCTGCGATGGCATGACGGCAGCTGATCGTAAAGCTACCGTCCCTTGGCTGCCTCCAAACCCACCCTGCCACACACTGTTCTGTAATGGCCGGCCCAGAAGTGCACTAACTTCTGCTTCTCTGCCAGCTGGCTCCCCCTCAGGTCCTGCCAGTAAGGAACAAAAAGGGACACTAGAGGGCGCGAGGAAAAAACACTGGCTCCTTCTTGTCTGCCTGCTATTCTGGCAGCAGGCCTTCACTCAGGCAGCCTCCATCAGCTCTTCAGTGTTCAAGAACCAACTACGGTTGGTTCTAATCATCAGCTTCTTTCCGTACTTCCAGAATCAACTGCATCGCATCCCCTCAGAGCTCCTGGGGTAGCAGAAGCAGCACCCTGCCTCAGGCCCACAAGGTTGACTCCTCTTCAGACACAGGGCTGCTGGCGGCTGCTGCCTGCATCTACGGTCTGTGTTACCTCAACATTCCTATTTTTCTTTTTGGTTCTTCGATGGCTGTTCAACCAATTCTTTATATTAAAATTTCTCTGTAATTTAACTAGTGTGTTTTCTGTTTTCCAGACAGAGCTCAAATTATTAAACTTGTCCCTTACCATGATATGCAGAAAGAGTCAAATGTACAGAATCAGAAACTAAAGCCACGGCTTGTGTTGACAGCCATCTTCTACAGCTTCACCATACAGTACACCCAGGGCAAGACCTCCACGGCGTGAGTGGCGCTGCTGGGGGGTGGGGAACACCTCCTGAGGGTGAAGACCGAAGGGGGCCATAAAGGCCATCAAAGCCAGGGCGCCTGGCTGGCTCAGTCAGTTAAGCATCTGCCTTTGGCTCAAGTCATGTTCCTGGGGTCCTGGGATCCAGCCCCGCATTGGGCTCCCTGCTCAGCAGAGAGTCTGCTTCTCCCTCTCCCTCTGCTCCTCACCCCCTCACTCGTGCTTGCACACGCACTCTCTCTCTCTCTCAAATAAATAAAATCTAAAAAAGAAAAAAAAAAAGGAAAAAGCTGTCACAGCTGATGTGTCCTCTCCTTGAATGGCACATTGCCTGAGGCCTTCACTTACCTCTGAGAGAAAGTAAAACCACGAATGATCAAAGACAGGAGGTGGGATTCGAGAGTTGGTGTCAGCAATCTTCTTGATTTGGTAAGGAAGCCTCAGGACCATCTCTGTCAGAAGCTGGGTATAGGCCTCAAACACATCAGCAGCATGACCCTGGGGGGAGAAAATCACGTAAGAACCTGTGACGGACAGTTGTCCACAGCCACAATTAGGAAAAGGGCTGGTTTACTGCTCATTAGGCATAGCTTATATTGGAGCTGGTAAATGGTACCTTTCAAAGCTGGAGCCATCACTGCCTGACAGCTTGGTTTAAACCCAGCAAGGCCCCAGGCTCCAGTGGACACAGATCTCACTTGTCTTAAAAGTTCCAACATTTCACTCTGTGGGTTTTGCCCCTGGACTGACTGTACTCTGCTTACACAAAAATTAAACTTCTAATGGGAAAAAATGGGAAAAACAGTGGTGATGAAGGATTTCTGACTTCCTGTGAGAGATGCAGGTCTATTCCCTAGAACCAAAACCTTCTAGGATAACAAGAAACATTTAAATAAACCAAGGCAGGGCTCCTGGTTGGCTCAGTCAGTTGAGCAGCTGACTCTTGGTTTCAGCTCGGGTGATGATCTCAGGGTCTTGGGATGGAGGCCCGCCTCAGGCTCTACACTCAGTGGGGAGTCTGCTTGAAGATTCTCCCTCTCCCTCTGCCCCCCCCCACCCATATGCGTGCATGTGTACGTTAAGCATGTGTCTGCGCTCTCTCTCTCTCCGAAATAAATAAATCTTTTAAAAAGATAGAAACTAGGGTGGCTAGGATCACTTAACACATATCCCACAGAGGACGGGGAGCTGAGGGGTGTGAAGACAGTGGAAGCAGCAGCTATCCTACAGGCCGCATGGTCCCCCGGGAAGAGCCCGCAAGAATTTGAGGCACAACGTGTCTCACCTATCCAATCACCAGTTACTCATCAGGTCTTTCCTAGGCAACTGGGGATACAAACAAGGAGAAGACTCCACATGTGTGCACAGGGGGCTCTGGGGACCCAGGGAAAGGCCATCTCAATCTGACCTGCTAGCAGGAAGTGCATGGTGAGGAGGGTTTTCCCAGGACCCAGTGTGTGAGCTGGGTCTTGAAGGACTAGGAGTTAGCTTAGAGGGGAAGGAAGCGATGCAGAGGGAGAGAAGTTCAGCAGGACAAGTAGGAAGGCAGCGTGCCACATCTGGGGCAAGGCATGGGACACAAGGCATGTGTGCTGGGGGGCAGTAGTGACACAGCTAGAGAGTTAAGTAGATAGCTGGGTCCTCAACTTTTTGGCCTAGAAGTTACAGAAAACCAGCAAAGGGTTAAGAAAAGAGAAAGACATGATGCGATTCACATTTTATGCCTGTTCTAACCCTGTCTCGGTCAAAGCAGTTGGGAGTGTGCAACGAGGAGCACGCTGGTGCCGTCGCTCAGACACAAACACACAGGAACAATAGCGATGACTGACGTGGACAGGCCCCGGCGTGCTCGGCACTGGGCTTTACTGCGTCAGGTCATTCAGTGCTCACCACGACCTCACACAGCAGACCCCATGTGGAGCCTCAGTTCCCAGGTGCGCAAACCGAAGCCCACAAAAGCCGCATGGAACTTGTCCAAGCTTCACGGCTGGTAAGTGGGAATGCTTGTTCCTGGCCAACCTGATCAGAAAGCCCATTTTCTAAACTAGCTCCCTCAAGGGCCTCTGACGACAGCAGCAGGAGTCTCTGATGCACACACGAGGACATGATCCACTTCTGATGTCAGCCTGTGCCTGCTCACCTTTTTCTAAGGAGCTTAACATGAAAGGACAGGCCTGTCTGATTTCATTCAGTTCCTCTGCTTTACACGCTGTCCGGAGTCTGAATCCGGACAGAAGAAGGATGGAAGAAGTGGTTATTCGCTAAACTGCACCGAGACCAAAGCCCCCCAGGGCACTTGGTCTGCCTCCTGCAGCTCCTGGCCCTTGGCTCCTTCAGCCCTACTCCCGGACGGCGAAGAGGAGAGTGCTCTGGAGGAGGGCAAGAGCGGTCCTTCGTCCAGGGAAAGGCCTCACCTTCACATACTGGCGGAGGAAAAATGGGCTCATGTCCGGCGGGGATGAAGTCGTGTGTGGTTTCAGCAACTGGCTGGTAGCCACGGGCTCCTCGTCATTCTGCTGGCTCTTCCAGTACTCCAGCAGGGATTTGAGCACGTGCAGGCAGTAGTCCACAGCGCCGGAGCTCAGAAGAGCCGCTGCTGTGGCGCTGGAGATGAGGGAAGACGACTGCGGGAAACAGGGAGAGCAGAAGAGCTTGTAAGACCGCTGGGGGCAGGGTCAGAAACCCACTGGCGGTAGTCTCAAAGTGGGCCGCTGGGGGAGGGAGCTCGACCCTTGAGTTAGAAGACCCCCAACTAAGTCATGGTAAGAACCAACCAACCCCAGGTCCCAGCTCTACTCGCCCACACACATGTGCTAGAGGCTTCTGCTAGGAGGGGCGGGTTTTCTTCTTTCCTGGGCAACTAGAAAAGCAGCCCATTTCAAGAAGGAGAGAGAAAACTTTCCTCTCTAAGCACTTTTCAGCAACGCCATGCTCCTGCCAGGCACTCCCCCCACCAAACCAGCTTCTAAAGGAGATGGGGTAAGTGATCACATGAATAAAAAAGCGGGAGAAAAGCCACGGTAAATAAAACCATTAGGAGAGCCTTGCAAATCCCAGCAAACCCCACAGCTCATAAGCTCATTAAGATTGGATGCAGTTCAGCCTCCACTTCTACCTTCTCTGCTTTGTGTTAATCTCCTTTCCACCACGCACACACTGCTTTCTCTCTGCTTTATTACCATACCTTATAGCAACGCACAGTAGGGGAATCCTCTTAGCCACCCTGCGCCTTGCAGAACGGTCCCCTCCTTTCAATAATGGAACTTCCAAACCCTGTAACCCCTCCAATGGAGGGACTGCTGGCAAAGATCAGGGCTTGGAAGGGATACTGAAAAAGGTGGTGGCTCTGCTCTTAAAGAGGTGACAGCTTAGAATCTTTCTCCTCTAGCACGACAATAGCCTATTCTAACTATCACCTCTGCCCTCGGCCCTGGCGCCAACCAGACAATCCTCTTACCTTTCCCACACCCCTGTGCTCAAAGCGACAGTACCTCACAGATGGAAGACTTGGATCCGGATTTGGTCCGGGACATGAAGACACTCAGGAGTCTCATAACTACCAGATGGACTTCATTCAGGGCGCTGCGCTCATTCTTCCTGGAGACGTCCTGACGGCAGAAGCAGAGCCCAGAAGCCCACGCTTACTTTAAGCTTAAGGCATCCACTCAACAAGGTTCCCCCCAGCCTATCAGCACTAACTGTTCCTCACATGGAATCAGAGTCAAAACAGGCACCAACGCCCCCAAGGACTACACCCGGATTACCTAGAGCCCAATACGCATAAGAGGCTGTACTAAGATACAAACAACTAATTTACTGTTTTCAGCTTAGGGAGCTACAAAAGGTCCGTGAGGGCAGAGACTTGGTCTATTCCTCATTTATGTCCAGATCCAACAGGAGGCCTGGGCCAAAGCAGGCACTGCCAACATTTTTATTGACTCAACAGAACTGGAGCCCTCAGTGAGTGGTTGCCACAAAACTAAGTGAAGTTCCTCTAGAAGAAAGATGACAAGATGTGAACGGAACTCAGCTCCCTGTCTCTCACACGGCAGGACTCTCCAGTCTTACCTTTTTGTCCATGCCCAGTTCAGCAATTAGCTGGGAGAGCAGGTTGTCCAGGGCCCCCTTGTCTTTCTCATCTTCTCCATCCAGATCTGTAGTGAGCATCAGGATGACCTGGAAGTCAAGAGAGAGGTAAAACATGAGTGCCAGTACCCTAAAGACGACTCTAAACACAGGGGGTTCAGAAGAAATCCCAATCTTCCTGACTGCCCTGTCAATCGTAACTGTAATCCACGAAAAGGTCCTATATCCCAAGGTATCTGAAGTTTAAGTGTCCAGAGTCAGAAGAGTCAATTTTTGGTATATACCACACATTTGGCATCACAAAAAATGTTTTGCAAAGTGTTTGCAAAACGAACTGACTAAACTACATTATAAGCAACCGAAGTGGCTTAACAGAGGGCAGTGTGCTCAAGAGCAAAGAACTTTCTGCCTCAGAGGAAGGCAGCTAGCAGGAGAACAGCTACCAGACCACATTTCAACGTGGTGTTAATAAAGACTCGCTACACACTGAGAATCTCTGGGGCACACACGAGCTCCGGGCTCTGTCAGCAACTAGCTGGATGACTGCGGACATCTTAAATTCTCTGACCCTTGGCCTTTTCATCTAGAGGATTAAGGGCTATAACTTGCCGTTCAAAACTGCATGCCATTATTCTATGACCTAACACCAAACAAAGCCTTACAGAGCCTCTACAAGAGAGATGTGAGCATGCTGAAGGATGGTCCAACCATAATGTGACAGACCCAGGTGAACTGAGGGATACCTGCATGTACGGGATGGCCCGGACACCTCCAACATTTCGTAACTGGGGCAAGGTTTGCAGGAGTCTCTCCAACAGCATCAGACGGACCATGTGCAGCCTAAAAGGCCAAGGAAAACACATGAGACGTGAGCTAGTTCACATCTAGTTCACAAGAATATAGTTCTTTCCTCCTGCCACCAAGGTAAACAAGGAGCCTACTGCTTAGGAACAATCCTACCATTAGCAAAATATTCAGAAATGCCTAAATAGTAACACTACCAACACGGAAGGAGAAATCTCACTCTGTTAAAAGGAACAATCTAGTCCAAAATACAACTGATGGCCCTGAAAACCTGCTACAGGGTAAGCTAATATTTCTCAAGCAATCAGCCCTAGCTATTCTCCGTAGCAAAATCAAATCTTTAGTAGTGCACTCTACGGCCTTCTCCAACACATGGTCCCATTCTGCCTCCAGCCATTATCTTCTGGGATTCCTCCATCTACAAAGTCTGCATCATCCAGTTGCACAGTGACCCAGTCCTTTCTTTTTCTTGCTTCCCAGAAGGCCTGGCACTGCTTTACCCTCTCAACTCGGCTACCATTTTTCCTAGTGGAAAATTCAATCTCAACTCTACCCTTTTCACATTGGACCCATGAGTTCTCCCATATATTCAGCTGGGTGCTAACTAAGCCTTCTCCATCAGAGGCACAGATACATGGCTGGGCTTCCCTACTAAATGTGTGCCTCTGGATCTGCAGTGAACATGCTGATTCAAGAGAGGACCAAAATGAAAAGGAATTAATTAGGGTCCTGCTGACAATCTGGTTGGCAGTCTCACCTAACACACAATCTTACACAGATGAAGAGCGCACTTGCTGAATCAATTAATGGCTTCACTCTCATAGTTCATAAACTGTTCTTGCTTCATTTTACTTTACAGACTGTGTATAATAAACCACAAGCATACATATGCATAAAAAAGTGATTTTCACGTATTACATATCCTAGGAGATATGCAGAGTATTCTCAAAATATTAAAGTTTGAATCAAAGTATATGGGACCTTACTTGATTGATAAATGACCATGATTCCAAAAATAACTCAAAGGAATGCGCTAGTAACAGTCCTTCAGAATACAGTCACACGTAAAAGCTCACGCATACATCCAAAGAATAAGGCCAGCTATATGGGGACCACAAATGAGTTAAGAATTGCTCAGGAATGTACAAGATACAGCAAAGAAAAATAATAGGACAGTAGAAGTTCAAATTTAGCAGTTCAGTTTACACTTGCAGGATAAAACATAGCAAGCTTTGAGATGGATGAAAATCTTCAGATTGGCAGAACATACTTGTGAATACACACGTATGAAAGAAAAAGTCAACAAAATGAGCAGAGTATGGACCCGGACCAAGATGTTGCCAGACTTCTGGCTTTTCCAACTCTTAGAATCTAACAGAAAAAGTAAACCATATACCAAAAATTACAATTTCCTTTTCTTTAGTGACTTAATGTAAAAACAAGTTAGTTATTATATTATTTAAAACAAATCATTTAACAATTGCTCAATTAACTTATCCCTGAAAAAAAAAGTTTACTTAAAACCACTTTAGGGGTGCCTGTGTGGGTCGCTTGGTTGAGCGCCTGCCTTTGGCTTGTGTCATGATTCCAAAGTCCTGGAATCAAGCCCCCCCGCCCCCGGAAGGCTCCCTGCTCCTCAGAGAGCATGCTTCTCCCCTCTCCTCCCCACTCCTACTCTCTCTCACTAGCTCTGTTGCTGTCTCTCTCTCTCTCAAATAAATAAACAAAATCTTAAAAAAACAAACAACACTTTAGACTTCTGTTACTAACACGCCTAGGTTACCTAAAATCGCCCTTCTAAAAACACTAAAAATCCTAAAAAGACAGAACATCATTTTAGTTGCATCTCAAGAAACTTGAAAGGATTGAAATTACACAGTACATTCCCCATAGTAAATTAAACTGTAAATTAGTAACAAAAATAATTAGAAAATCCCCAAAGGTATGGAAATTTAGCAACACACTTCTCAACAGCCTACAGGAAAGATGAAAATTACAACAGAATTTAGAAAACATTCTGAACTGAACAGGAATAAAAATATAACACATCAAAATATACAGGCCCCAGCCAAAGTAGACTTCAACGGGAATGCAGAGAGAAATTTAGCTTCAAATATATACTTAAAATGAAAGATTTAAAAATCAGTGATTTAAGCTTCCATCTTCTTAAGCTAAAAAAAGAACAAAAAATTAAACCACAAAAGATAAGGTACAATAAAAGCTTATTAGGCAGAGAAAGAAAATATTAAGAGTGGAAATAAAACAGAAAGCAGACATAAAACAGAAAAATCAAAGCCAAAAGTCAATTCCTCGTAAATAAAGTTGGTAACTCCAAGCAAAACTGACCTTTGAAAAAAGAACACACATATTAAGTTACCAACATTAAAAATGAAAAAAAGGTACATCACCACAGACCCTAAAGACATTGAAAGGATTAAAAAAAAAAAAAAGGTTATGGGGGCTCCTGGGTGGCTCAGTTGATTAAGCATCTTTTTTTTTTTATTTTTTATATTTTTTAAAGATTTTATTTATTTATTTGACAGAGAGAGAGATAGCCAGCGAGAGAGGGAACACAAGCAGGGGGAGTGGGAGAGGAAGAAGCAGGCTCATAGTGGAAGAGCCTGATGTGGGGCTCGATCCCAGAACGCCAGGATCACGCCCTGAGCCGAAGGCAGACGCCCAACCGCTGTGCCACCCAGGCGCCCCAGCATCTGACTCTTGATTTCAGTTCAGGTCACGCTCTCAGGGTCATGAGATCGAGCCTCGCACTGGGCTCTGTGCTCAGCATTCAGTGGAGAGTCGGTTTGAGATTCTCTCTCCCACTCTCCCTCTGCCCCTCTCTCCCACCCGTGCATGCACACGTGCTCTCTCTCTAAAGTAAATAAATAATAAATCTTAAAAAAGAAAGATTATGAACTTTATGCCAATAAAGTCAACAACTTAAATAAACAAATTCCTCGAAAAGCACAACATACCAAAACTGACACAGAAGAAACAAATAATTCCATATCATTTAAAGAATGAATCTATAATTTTAAATCTTCCCTTAAATAAAGTCTAGACCTAACTGAGTCTGCTGCTGAATTTTTACAAGAATTTATAGATGAAATAATATCAATCTCACACGAACTTTTCTATTTTCGTCTTGCTTCCAAGAGTCAGACACTTAACTGACTAAGATACCCAGGCACTCCTGTATTTGATGTTTTTTGATGCCTGCCACTCAAATAGACCTTAAGAAGCCATAAATAACTAAGCACATTTTTTTTAAAGAAAAAAAGATATTATGAGACATGAAAAACAGAACGTGATGCTAAAACATCTACATGAGTCCCAGGAAGAAAAATGACAGAAAATGAGGCAGAAGCAATATCTGAGAAGATTGATAAGCATTTTCTAGAATAAAAAACACTAACCCAAACATTCAAGATTCCCAAAGACCACTAAGCAAAACAGGTGGTTCTGGGTGGCTCAGTCCGTTAAGTCTCTGCCTTCAGCTCAGGTCATGATCTTGGGGTCCTGGGATCAAGACCCACGTCTGGGTCTCTGCTCAGCGTGGAGTCTCCTTCTCCCTCTCCCACTGTCCCCCCACCCCAATCGTGCGTGTGCGTGTGCTTGCTCTCTCTCCCCCTCTCTCTCAAATAAGTAAAATCTTAAAAAGAAAAAAAAGAAATCCATCCTAACTATAGCCTAAAAACAATGACAAAATAGATCTTATAAGCAGCAGTAAGGACACTATTTTCAAAGAAGCACTATTTTAGGACAGCAGGTGACGTCTCACTGGCAGTAACAGTGGATATCATTTTCAATTTGGGGGGAGAAAAACTAACAGCACAAAACTGTATACCCATCAAAAACATGTCCACAAAATGTGAACTGAATAAAGACATTTTCAGAATAAGAAAATCTGCGATTTTATAAGCGGTGGCCCTCCCCTGATGGAAAATCTAAACAACGCACTTCAAGAAGAAATGATCCCAGACAGAAGGTCTGACACACATAAGCAAATGTTGAGCACAGAAAGTGGTAAACATGTGAGTAAATCTGAACACACACTGACCACGTAAACTAAATGAAACAGCAACAACACCTTGAAAGCTTCAAAAGCCTTTTTTGAAAAAGAATTAAAACACACAAAAATACAGCTTAACTTGATAAGAAGGGGCCAAGTCTTCTTAGTCTCTATATTATGCAGGAAGATGCAGCTGTGAGTTAAATTGAGTTTTGGGTAAGTTAAATGCACACGTTGAAATGATCAGGATAACCATCAAAAGACTGGAAACAGTGAACAACCTCCAAACGTGGGAGAGAGGGGCAGAAAAAAGACAAGAAAAAGGGATGAAAACATAGCATATCGACCCAGAAGAGGACTGCAAAGACAGAAAGAAACACAGAAGCAGGCAAAACAAGTAAGCAGCAGGAAATAAATGGTAGGCATAAATTCCAATTCATCAGTAATTAATACTAATCACAAATGAACTGAACTGTTTCAATTAACAAGCAATGGCAGACTGGATTAAAAATGTTTTAAATAAATTTCAAAAAACAAAAAATCACAAACACCACATTCTCCAAACACATGGAATTAACCTAGAAATCCTGTTGAGAGAGAGAAAAAAAGATTAAGCAAAAACCCCTTTATGGCAGGATGTTAAAAAACAGACTCCATCAGAGTATCATCACTTATTGGAGCCAGAGGTCACCCTCATCGAAGAGATGTTCCAAGAACGGACGGTGAAGCACTAGGAGACTCTATGGGAGATGCTCCCTGATGTCTTCCGAAAATGCTTAGTGCCTGACAGCTTCAGGGACCTTCTATTTGGATAGAAACCATTGAGTCCAAAATGCTAGCTGATTATTTTCGCACGGCGCTAATGTGATAATCTTGGACCTCAACGAGTTTAACAAACATTAGATCACAAATGTATTTCTCCAGTCTCCCCTCACAGTTAAGACTACATTCACTCGACCAATCCAGTAGCAAACACCACCAGAACTTCTTGACGGGGATGGATTAGGATTTTATAGATTACTTTCAATTTGCCAAATGCCCTACCACTGGTATTTCTAGACATAAATCTGTATTTGCTCTGTCTTATTTCTCTGTTACCTCGTAAACACACTGAACAAGGAGCCATTTCTAGCATATATGTAATAGCTATCATTGTTGAGCCTAGAATAGTGCCACTTGTAAACAGAATGCTACAAAGTGGGTTTATGGGTAATGATGAAACAAGAAAGATCTAAGCAGGAGGATACACATTTTCATGACAATCACTTTACGGTGACTAAGGGATATCAGGGGGCCTTAAGAGAAAAACGACGTTCTATTCTCTCTGAAATTCATTTCACATAATTCTAATTAGGACAAAGAAGACAGACCTAGAATGCTTCCTAAGATCTTGAACCATTTGCTGAGTTTATTACCTGTATATTTCTAAATATATATACGTGTACGTGTGTGTAGACACACACACACACACACACTATATGATCACTCCACCTCCTGCAACTGATCCATCACCTTATTCCTGAAATATTCTCCCATAGCCTCTTGACTGCAAATGACCAAGTCCTAACCTGTTGCTAGTGTGGACATCTCCTTCCCCTTCTCCTTCTCCTTCTCCCTCGGAGCCATCTCCCTCCTGGTGTCCGGTGGTGGTGCTGATGGCACCAGTGCTTGAGCTGACACTTCCTGGTCCAGCTGGGTGCCCCTCCACTGTGGCATCACCATAAGCACTGCTCCGGCCAGATACTAGACGGAAATGGTTAAAAAAAGTGTAAATCAAATCCCCAAGCATGACAGAATCCAATGCACTCTGAAGTTAGCAATAGTTCAGAGACGACTGTTAGCTTCAGAGAATTTTTTCTTCTTTGTGAAGAAGTGAATAAATAAGGACTGAATTCAAGATTTTGGCCCCAGAGCACTATGCTACCAGACTCTCAAGGCAGCCACTTGTCTTTCTACGGTATATAAGATCCACCTACAAGAACAATCTCTACTGCTGATAAATTTCCATCTCCTAACCCAGGGGAAACGTACACTGACTTGGGAATCTAGGAATTATCAGCTACTCTTAATGCCTTCCGTAAAATATTTTCCTATCTAATTTTTAATCACAGGCTCATTTACAAGGTCAAGCCAAAATGGCATGCTTCCTCATTCCAGAGCCCCACCGTATCAGCCGGCAGACTGTGAGGGTGGCCCGCTATATTAGGAGGATTGCCAGACACAGCTCCCCCAAAAGAGGGGACAAAAACCACAATATGATGGACTTCAAAGTCATACCATACTCCTGATTTGGGATAATGCACATCCTTGCTTTCTTCCAATAAGACACAATTAAAAGCTGCCTGTAAAATGTCCCAACATTAACCACATTGTATCTAAGCTCTTATCACTAAACATTTGAGACTCCATTGTTGAGGTCAAATGAATTCCACCAGATGTTCAGTGAGCCCTCAAAACTTCCTTTTGCTGACACCAACCCCAGGACCCAGGCAGAGATTCCTAGTGCGTTCCTGCCCCTGCCCAAAGAGATCAGGCCCCCCCAGCCACATTACCACTGTGCTCGCCGGCCACCGAGTCCACGGCGCTTCCCCCGCTCTCCGAGCCCACGCTACCACCATGGTCAGCAGGGGAGGTCCGAAGGGTGGAGCCGTCAGTTGCTGCCGTGCTGCCCTCGTCGTCCGAGGCTGGAGCTAAGAGAGTAACGAGAGCTGTTACAGGAAAAAACCCCTCCTGGGGGCGACAGCATCAAACCACATAGCGCAGAGGACACAATGCAGTTTACATATCCTGTCATCGAAGGAAAAAGGGAAAGATTTGCTTTGCTGGCTCATCACCAACAGGAACAAACACTATACACGGTGCGCTGCAAACGGTACTGAGACAGTGGGAAACCCCAGTTTGCTGGGCATTTCCTTCGCTGTTTCGCTATAGTGCAAGTAGACAGTAAAGAGATCCAACGAGAATCTGTGATGTGGACGCTCAGTTTTCTAGCTAGAATGCCTCACGGCCACCATCGTCTAGGTGTTACTGACACCTGCTGAGATCAGAAACTACCCATTACCATTCAAAGCACAGGACTCTGAATTTTAATGAGATTCGTTTTGCAATCAGTTAATTTGTGCTTATGTTAGGAAATCACTCATCATGAGCTCTTGAATCAAACCTGTTGGTTTGTCTGTTTGTTTGGTCAGGTGGTCCAGAGGGGAGTACAAGGGGAAATTTCACCCCTCCTCATCATCCTCCTCAGACGCTAAGAATGAAGCAAGGAAATCCCCCAGAGACAGCCACAGCATCCAGGATCAGGGCTGAGCTGAGACAGGAGGAAAATGCTGGATGAGATACATAGGGGAGGAAAGCCAAGACAGCCACAGAGCACATGAGGAACACAATCGGCACAACACGACAGCCACCTCCAAGCCTGAGGGGACAGCAGCTAACGAGAACTGAGAAAAACGACACACATGGCAGCAGGTTGAGAGGGGACAGCCAATGTCTCCCTTTCTCTTCTACCCAGGGTAACACTTCCAAGAGAAGAGAAAGAAAGGGAAGAAAGGAAGAAAGAAATACAGGGAAGCAGCACTCTGGAAAACTCTAAATCAACCCTTCCATTCCTCAGGAGTTATTTCCAGGGCATTATTCACGTGTTCCCTCCTCCTCTACTCGGTCCAACTCTCTACTCAGGACATTTTTTTTTCCCTTTATCAGATCAGCAAAGAAACTGAGTGTAAAGACAAAATGAGGTCTGTAAGAGTTTCTACGCATTTTAACTGTCCACACACCCCTACCTCCCAAGCTCAGAGCCCCGACGGCGAGCCACGCTGACCTGAAGCAGGACTCGGCTTCTTGCAGCTTCGCTTTGATTTGTAAATAAAGAGAAAACAGTGCATGGCATGAGTTCTCTCTACTTCTCGTCTCCCTGCTTCTTTTGTCTAAAACATTCGGACTCTGGTGAAGAGCCCTGAAAGCTGTCACTGCAGCTCTACAGCCGAGCACCCTGCAAGCCGCTCTCTCAGCCTCTCCCTGGGGAACCAGCAGGAGCCAGGCAGCATGCAAAGTGTAAGGAAGCGGAGCCATGAGCGCCTTTGCGAGCTGCAGCACTGTGCCCTCCACGCCCATATTTCTAAAGCAAAGGCAGAAGCAGGAAGTCCAGAATGGCCTGTCAAAGCAGCTGCCCGTTCCACTCTCACAGCACTGGAAACAAGGCCAGAGGGTCCTAGGGCCCTAAGCCACGTTCCTTGCTGTGGACAGTTACCTGATGCTGTGGTGTCAGAGAGGGTTCCTGCGTCCAGAGAGGAAGAGCTGGGTGCCTGGCCGGACAGCCCCAGGCTCTGCAGGCCCAGGGCACTGCTGCTGCTGCCTGGGAAACAAGTGGAGAGTGAGCACAGCATTCCCTCCAGACCCCGTCCACAGCGCTGCTTTGGTCACCTGCTGCCTTCGGGAGTCTCAACTCACCAGCATGTGACCCCCTCTGGCCTAGAGGAAGTTAATCAACAGCAACCGCTGTCTACCCAAGTTTGGTTACAGACATGGTGGGAAGCTACCTTCAGCTCAGGCACGACACGGGCCAGAGGACTCTAACGGATTTGGGAGGAAATAATTCCAAAGACCAAACTAACGGAAATAAGGAGATGGGACTCCCAGATGGCAAATCCCACCACATCCCTCTCACTCTCCACCTGTGTCTCTGAACAGCTCTCACCCAGATCAACCTCTCCCCAAATCTGGGGACAAGCTAAGTCAGCTGGATATCAGTAACTGCCAAACCCTCTCTGCTGCGCAAGGCCACCGGCGGCTCTGTTCCTGGCATTGCCGTCTACCTTGCTGGTCCTGCTGCAGGCTCAGGGCAATGGCTAGTTCAACCATGGTCTCGTCATCTGCATCAGGCGGGATGTCCAGCATGGGGGGGAAGCCCTCTGCGCCTGCCAGCAGGGCCTCCAGGGGAGAGGGGTTGCCATTGTTGACATTTTCGGCTGTCTCCAGCACCATCGACTCAGACTGCAGAGAGAAAGCTCTGTCAGTGTCCCATGGGAAATGGCAGCTTTTGCAAGTCCACAGAATGAGAGCTGGGGGAGAGTTGTGAGACTCTGCCTCCCCTCTACTGCTGCCATAGACTCACCACCATCTCAAAATCTCCATGGTCCACCTCACTCTGTTCCTGGCTTTCCTGACGGATGTGACCACCATTCGGAATCCCTGAGGACTGCATTTTCTCATCTGCGTCATCATCGTCATCATCATCCTTGTCTCCTGAGTCAGAGAAACCCCAGTCACCTGAAGATGCCTATTCTTGCCTCCCTCGGCATGTGGTTCGGTAAGTCACAAAGCAACGTAAACCCAAGACAAGCTAGCAGTGAGTGCCCTGTGCTTTAGAGGGAAGCTGCAAGGTCATCCCAGGCTTGTCCTCCCGCTTCCTGGATCCAGCGGGATCTGGGAAGATGGGGTTGGCAGTGACAGCTTGCCCCCTTAGGAAAACACTTTCCTAGCTAATGACGTGACAAAAACAAAAACAACAAATAAAAAACAAAAAACAAAAACAAAAAAACAACCTTGGATTCCCAAGAGATTTCCAAAGGCAGAGAAATATAAGACCAGTAGGCCCCATGAGCTCCCACCAACTCCCAGGAGACCTTGAGCAAGACCAGGAAAATAGTACACTGGAGATGTTTATCTGTGATGTCACAGCAGCTTGGAGTATCATTTCGCTCCTGTCCAAAATAACTGGGTCAGTTTAGTTGTTTTCACACCACATAATCCTCACAAGAAGAACCAGAACTGAAATGTAAAACCATCAAATGGAAGCTGAAGGACACCACTACAGGTCCTGCCCAGGCTGGCTTCTGTGGGAAGTCAGGGTTAAACTCCTAATTGTCAGAGAGGGTGGAGCCCTCATCTTCCACTCACTGGGCTGTGCGGGTTGTGAAAGAATGCGACCGTGGCCTAAACTGGAAACATCAACTCCCCGTACTCTAGCTTCTCTCCAGAGAAAAGAGGCACACGCTGTTGTCTAACTCAAGCTTACGTCAATAAATGATATTCAGGGAAGATTATCGGAAGATCACCAAGTTGCACACATTCCTCCAGACTGGCAACTGTACCGTAAGGAAGCTCCCAGCCACATGTGGCTAGTCCAAGCGGAGATGTGGTTTCAGTGTAAACTACCCACTAGACTATGAAAACAGTGCAAAAAAAATTTGCGGAAAGGAAGATTTCTCGGGGCGCCTGAGTGACTCAGTTGGCTAAGCGTCTGCCTTTGGCTCAGGTCATGATCCTAGGGTCCTGGGATTGGGCTCCTTGCTCGGCAAAGGAGCCTGCTTCTCCCTCTCCCTCTGTCCCTGCTCATGTGCTCGCTCTCTCTCTCTCTCAAATAAACAAAATCTTTAAAAAAAAAAAAAAAAAGGGAAGATTTCTCATTAATACTTTTTCATACTGACTACACTTAAAATTTTATTTGTTATATACCAGACGTATTTCTCTTTACTCTTTATAACGTGGCTAATGGAAAATTAAAAATTATGTATGTTACTTGTGTTGGAATTTTTGTCAAACTAAGTAACCAGAGAGTTATATAATAATGCTAACATTCAGGGGCGCCTGGCTGGCACAGCAGTTAAGCGTCTGCCTTCGGCTCAGGGCGTAATCCCGGTGCTCTGGGATCAAGCCCCACATCAGGCTCCTCCGCTATGAGCCTGCTTCTTCCTCTCCCACTCCCCCTGCTTGTGTTCCCTCTCTCGCTGGCTGTCTCTATCTCTGTCGAACAAATAAATAAAATCTTTAAAAAAAAAAAAAATGCTAACATTCAGATACTTTGTAAAACTGCTTTTACTAAAATGTTCAATGTTATGCCCTCGACTTGTGCACAAGTATATCAGGAGGGAAATCTCTTGTGATATTTGCTATCAAACTGGATTGTAGGTTAAGTCCACTGGGGCTACTACTCCTTAGGCAGCAAAGTGGACCCTTAATGAAGTTTTTTTATGCCAGGAAAAATATAGTTTTCCTCAAAAATAGCTGTTTTTTTGTCTGTGGTCATGTGATTTTTGTGACTGTTCTTATTTTTGCTATAAGCTCTTAGGACACTTTCAGCCGAACAGAAGATCCTCGCTTAGCAATAATACAAGACACACTAAAAATCTCATGAAAGAAATTTTCTGCACCCGGGGCGCCTGGGTGGCTCAGTCGGTTAAGCGTCCAACTTTTTTGATTTTGGCTTAGGTCATGATCCCAGGGTCATGAGATGGAGTCCCACATCGGGCTCTGTGCTCAGCCGGGCAGTCTGCTTGAGATTCTCTCTCTCCCTCTTCTTCTGCCCCTCTCCCTACTCACGTGCATGCACGTACACGCTCTCTTTAAAATAAATCTTAAAAAAAAAAAAAGATATTTTCTGCATCCTTGGCTTGCTTTTACTGTTATATTTTATTTTCCTATGGCCTCAATTTTATTTTTTTTTATTCTACTTACCATATACATTTTTAAGTGCCACCTTAAATTCTTTATGGAATAAGATAGCGTAAAACAACGGATACATAAACAAAAGCTTCCAGGACCTTGGTCCACATGAGCAATACCTCCTAAGGCTACACCTCCCTCTCCCTGGCCCCACCACGTGCACACACAAGCCTAAACCCAGACCTCACATTACCCATTGGAGTGTTGCTTCGAGGGGAGGAGGGCAAGGTCACATGTCTCCGCTTGTTCCTGGGCCTTAGGACTCGAATTAGAGCTTGTTTACAAGAGAAGCTCACAGCAGGATCCTGCGGTTGGGGAAAAACAAAAAATAACCAGCATGCTTAGGTTTTATATTATTCATGAAACTGTCTATAACGGACTCTCTTTTTTGGTCAATCACTGACACACATGTGAAGGACCTATCTATCTACTCTCACACTTGAAAGCTCGCTAACCAAGTTCAGTGTTAATCCCGTTTCCTGACGTGGCACAGGTAAGACCCATTCCCCACATCCCTGAATCTCCGTTCCTGGTAACAGACTGGCAGGTCATTTGCTCCTGAAGTCACACTGGCGCTCTACAAATGGATTTTGGCTTTTCGTCAGAAAGCAGGCTCATCCTAGCTCTGTGCTAAAATCAGTACTTCTAACGCTAAGCTTCTATGACACAGCCACTGGAAATAGATCCTGATGATGTTCATTCAGACTCATTTCAGTAACACTAACTACGTAGCAACCACCAGTATATTCCCTGGGGATTTAGTGTTGAACAAGAAAAACAAAATCCACCTCCACTTCAGACCTTTTCCTCGCATGGAATGAGTGAGATCATAAAGCTTTCATTGACATTTAAGACTCTTACTTCCCACACCTTTCTTTAAAAGTTTATTGTGTTTCATTAATTTAACAAACTTGTTTAAAACAAATTTTCTAGACACTCCCAGACCAATACAAGATTATCTGGGGCTGGAGTGATACATACAGGACACAGTAGCATCTGCATGTAGATCTTGGATGCTGTATTAATACAGTCCAGCTCACACGTACAGTAGCCGTGAATGATGTCTACCAGGGCATTGACGGTAGCTTCGATATGAGTCAAGCCTACAGGAGAGGAAAACATGGTAGGAAAACTTCTAGCTACTTGAGAATCTAAAACAAAAGTGCAAATTCTTATCCCCACATGAAGGTCAAACGAAAAGATGACAAGCACACACAGCGTTTAAACAGACGAACAAAACACACACAGAGAACGTAGGTTGTCAGCATTTTTTGTGATTTGCTTTATTAACAGTCTCCTCCTCTCCCAAACGGTCCTCAAAAGCCTTTCCAGATACCCTGCATCACAGAAGTAAGGAGTTGTCTGCTCTTGGATATCAAAAGACAGGGCAGAAAAGTGCAAGGAGGTGAGCAGACTACTCGTTAACCACAATCCCCAAACCTTAGGTGACGATAAACTTGGCCTCTGACCTGCCTTCTAGGCTGACCGCCCAAGCAACCTGCAAACACAAATAAGCACCAGGGCTCACTCTACTTTCCTAGACTGCTATTCGGATCATTATCTTTCCACTTAAACTTTGGAGAGTGAGAAGTCAGATGCCAAACACAGGAGTAACTTGGAAATAAAACAATTCTCAAGGTGATGCTTCGCTTTTACCTTCTGAAGTGGCTTTGCCCAAGCTTTCAAAATACTTTTAAAACAATTATTAACTACCACTGAGGATACACAGAAACACAAAAATGCCTCTTTATATGAAATATTCAACCGCACGGGAGGAGCTACAGTACAAGAAAATCCCACTTCTCAGCGACACTGCTAAACTCCTGTACCCGAAGAATGCACTGATCTTCCATTAATTCAGGAAGAGATGGATAATGAAACTAAAGGCTAAGGGTTTGACCTGTTCAAAGACAGAACTTAGATTGGGCTTCAAGTATCCCTTTAAATATGATACCTGGCAGGCAGGCAGGTGCCAAGAAGGCATTCTTGGGTTTGGATGCATGGAGTTTCCAGAAGTGGTTCACCAGCTGGGTGATGAAACTACAGCAGTCTCCTTCCAGCTGTTTCTGAGGTTCTCTCCCCTCATCCACTCCTTCTAATAGAACAGGAGAAAAAAAATGATTAACGATGGTAAATCTGACATGGAATTTAATTTGTTTTAAGGTTAACTCAGGTCAAGGAAGCTTGCCTGGGGAGGGAGTTTCAAGTGGGGCCCCAATCAATATGCCAACTATCCCTAGACTCCAGCAGGCACATCTAGGAAAAAAACAGTCTGGGAAAGGAATATCACAGAAAACATTGTATGTTAGAATTAAGTAGAAAGGGGAGCATTCAGGATCTTTACGGCAGACTCAAGGATTTCAGGTCCAACTACTCAACTTATAAAAACTAGGGGAACATCTGAGATTTTCTGGCATGATTCCCGGATAAGAATACTAGGAGGAGGAACTGGACGATGACAGCAAATGGGAGCACAGAGGTAACAGAACTGTAAGCTGTATTTGATAAAGCAGAACAAGTCAGGTACCCAGCCAACGTGCGGAGAGGAGGAAACAGAATCAAGCACTGAGAAAGCCCACTGCAAATGTTAATAAAACACTGGCAAAGACTAGCACGAAAGCAAGATTTGACCCTATTACTTTAAAGCAACCGGGGCCCAAGCTTATTAGCTTTGCCCTGAAGATCCTAAAGAGGTAATTATTTCAGAGACAGATTATATCTGACATTCAGAACACTAAACAAACTCAACATTTTCCAAGGCGTAAGCACTGGAAAGAGTATTTGCTTAAATGGTACAATCTAAACGTCAAAAGCCCTACAAGGTACAAAGACAAGAGTAAATCCCGTCTCAGAGCATGCAGTCAGGCGGAGGCCAGAGACAAGAAGAAGAGGGTGAGAGGGTACAGAAGATGTACCAAGCAGATTTCAGGACCACGACCACATAGGCCAAGTTCACCTGTTTCCATCGGGGGCAGCTTGGACTCCGTAAAGTGGACAAGGTTGTTAGGGCGCATGATGGCAATGGAGCGAGCTGTGATCACCAGCCTCTGGAAGACCTCAGGGTCCAAATCCTTGCCTTCTTTGCTGGATGTGTTGAGACACTGCACAGCTTTGCTCAGCAAGGCCTGATCCTATAACAAAAGGATCACAGAGGATGAAAACCAAAAGCAAGGGCTGGGTAGGGTACTAAAGCAAAGAGGAGAGGACAGCTGGCAGGTAGGTCATCAGGATGGCTACCTCCTCTTAGGTGAACAGGTTAATTACCGCCAACTACCTGGAACAAGTCTTCAAAGCAGTCCAGTACAGGTAAACTTCTTAAATCATGAAATATCAAAGGCACAAAATTCAAAAGTCATTAAGTATCGAAGCACAATAGGAAAATTTGGAACCGCTGGATTCTCTAGAAGTGCAACATCCCAGACGACTTTGCTCCAGCAGAAGAGCCCAAAGAGTCTGTTTCTAAACCTGCCATTCCTCGAGAGGTTCAGCAGGTTAGACTTACATTTCTCAAGCCTCCGGGCCGGAGGCACAAAAGCTAACCGAGGCATCTGGGCTGCTGGCTTCTTCCTAGTGGAACTGAACAGCCACCTTTCCCATCTACAGCAACTGGCGTAACTTATTACCTTCGACCGCCACACTCAGTTATAGGTGAGACCCCACCCCCCACCCCTTGTGCCCCTTTCCCTGGCCCGAGAGTCCCTCCTCAGAATCTCTCCAACAACCATTTGGCAATTTCCTCACAAGCGAGTACACCGAAGCGAGGGTTGTGCCAAGCTGGAGGAGGGATCTCAGTGATTCCCCTGCCCTCACTGTTTTCCAGAGAAGCCACACAGTCTCTCTTAGATCCTGCTGAGCCTACTAGTGACAAAAAAGTCAATGCAAACCAGGGGCCCATTAGTCGGCTTGCCCCCCGTTTTGAGGGGGAGTTGTTCATTTCTCAGGAGAGACTTTAGACAGTGTGGGTCTCATCTCAGTGACTTCACTGTGTCCTCCTCGCTTTCCGTACGAAAAGCCAACTGGCCTGATGCCCTGTCAGTACCAAAAGTTGCACTTCTACAGAATGCATCCAGGGAGGGAACGATTACCTTATGGCTGTGATAGGCCGAGCGGCTGGTGTGCAAGCTGGCCAGAAGGCTCTTGGATTGCTGCTGAACGCTGGCAGGTGCTGGCAGGGACAGCAGCAGAGTGGCCAGCTCCTGAGCTGCGTTCTTGTTTCTCTCCTGATGCGGAAGACAGCAGGGTTATCGCTGACCCCACCAAACCCACGCAGAACCAACTGCGTACACTCTGCCCTTCCCCCTTGCTCTTTTCTAGACCACCAGGGCTAGGTTATGCAATGTGGACTGCTAAGAACAAAATGAAGAGTTTCAGATATTACAATCCTCCCACAATACAAGAGAGCAGGAATCAAGTCCAAGCCCACGACTCCTGGAAACACTGTTCTTTCTGCCAGCACTCATCCTAGCCTATGAAACACTCTCACAATGGATCCCCCAAAAGTAGGACAGAAGGCCTTAAGCTAGAGACTTCTCTGGAGCTTTTTTGCAAATCAAGATTATGCTATAAATATTCTTTAGTTGCAAGGCCTCAGGCCTCTGACAACTCCACTGACTTCCTGCCTCTTCAGAAAGCTCCCAAGCACTTTAAAAAAAGTCACTTGCCTTCTCGATGATTGGGCCAACAGCAAAGCAGCTTTCCAGGGCTTCTAAAGAACTCACAACCAGCCTAGGGAGACAGAAAAGCTGGCTTGAGTACAACTACCACCCTTCTCTCTGGTTGTGCTTTAGCCTGTGCGAACTATAGTCAGGGGGACCTTGGGGACAGCTAATGAATGCCAAATACAAAATCAAAGCACAATAAGACCTGCCACAGGCACCATGCATATCGTTTCCCTGTGTCACAGGCCAGAAGAAACCTGGCTCCCGCTTGGAGATCAACCTGAGGCCATGTTCATAATCCGTAACTGAAAGACGGGGCTTTTCTTCCTCAAAGCGGATAAGTGTACTTCCTTCTGCTGCCTGTGGCAGGGATCACTGAGAGGGGCTTAAGAGTCTTGATGCAATGGGACCCGAGCTCAGGTGCCCACAGATCAGGAGGCAAAAGGATACACAAAGGGAAAGGTTAAAGCCATCTTCTTATAGTGGGAAGAACGCTGTATACACATATTTTACTTACATCTCCAAGAAAATGCACAAAGGCACTTCCTGTGAGTCCCTAAGTATGAGGAGAGAACAAACTGTGTTTTCAGGAGCATGCCAATTGCCAACATTCACAGGATACAACAAAGCACCTTTAGAAAACCGAGCCACTTTCTCGTGGGAAAGGAACCGGAAACCCAGCTGTTGAAGGGCACCTAGCAACATGCTCCCCAGGGCTCACTCCTGTGAGTTTACTGTGGCATGGTAAAAAGACCAACATCCTGATGCCGAGGCTCCAGGCACAAAGGGAAAGGTATGGAGAAGGTAGCTGGAGAGAAAATGGTCAAGGGGCAGCAGAAGGCAACAAAGAGTGAGGGAAGAGGGGCCTGAGAGGTAAAATGAAGTTGGACGGAACAAGCTCTCCGCTGGCTACTCTCCCGTCATCCCACTGCCCACACCCGCCCCCGTCTCACCCACTGTGGACAGGAAACGGAGAGGGACAGGGTACAGAAAGAGTAGAGAGCTAGGAGGTTCTGGAGCGGCCAGCACCAAGTGTGCACGTACAACCGTCCACATATTCCACTCTTACACAGGATAGCTCTGCAGCCATGCAAGGACCAGAACAGAAAGAAGCAGGAGGACTCTTCCACAGAAGCAGAATCAACGCGAAGCCACACCATTGGTTACACTGCTCTCTGACACACACTCACCCGTGCAGAGAAAAGAAAGAGGGCATACTAACCGGTCCAGCTTGGTTAGGGACTCAGTTTCAGAACTTGGGGAAGAAGCAAAGGAAAAAAAAAAAGGAAAAAAATGTGAAGCTCAGAGAAACCTGGAAATACATCCTAAGCAAACAATATAAGAATAGGGGAGGGGGAAAAAAAAGAAACAGAGAGAGAGAGAGAGAGAAGGGAGGGGGCAGGCTGCTGGTGGGAGGCAGTGATTTCAAGCCAGGCTATTCTTCCGACTGACGATGTAAGAAACTCTGTCTTACATCATGAGTCGCCTCATCTACCGCGGCAAACCAGCAGCCGCCTAGCACAAAGAAGCCAAGCGCAATGCTTCAGACGGCCACTGGGGGGAGCCTGGGAGGCTCTGAACTCTGCCGCACGTGCAGCAGCCAGCCTCTGGCCCGCAGCACCACTACCACCTAAGTGGCCGCTGCAGAGAAAGAGATGATGACATCAGAATGAATGGGAAGATTCTCCCCTCTGATCTCAGCAAGACTGGACCCAAATCTCTAACGCTGGCTTAAGCATCTACTTCACAGCCTCCGGCTCCTCCAAAGGGCTCCTGAGCATTAAGAGAAGGCACAGAAGCCCCCAGGCAGACCGGAATCCCATGGCTCTGAGCACGCTGCCAGGCTCCATCTGCGCACTAAGGAGACACAGGGTGTCGGGCAGCTGGGGGACAACCTGAAACTCACAGGGTACACTTGGGGCAGTTCTGAGAGGCTCTCTCAGACAGGTTGTGCCAGGAGAGGGGGAAAATGGCAAGGACGGGAGCCGAACCCCGCCGGTGCTGGTACCTCTCCAGGACAGTTCCACTGGTGGTGGCAGGGGCCGCAGAGTCGCTGTCTCCAGTGCCATTGCTCTGGTTCAGGTTGGAAGGGCAAATGTTGCTGACAGAGGCAGAAGGGAACTCTTCCGGGGGCTCGTCAGGCCAGCCAAACTGCTCCTTCGTCTTGCCGTAAATTTTTACAGCATCGATCATGGTGACGCCAGCTGGATCCACGGAGGCCCCAACTGCAACAAGTGCGAAAAGCATCTAGGAAGCACGTTCTCTACAGGGCGAATGTGACCACCTCCAAACCGAAGACCGGACTAATAAGGGTAAAGGAGCAAATGCCACTGATTTTCGTCATGAAGGAACTTTGTCTCCTGAGACTCAAACAGCACTTGAACCCTGAGGAGACACTGACTGCATGTGAAGCAGTCCCACTGACCAAATGCCTAGGAAACCCAGCTCTCAGAAGAGCCCTAGAGCACCACGGCAGGACTCCTCTGGTGCTATCGGGGTACCGC
Organism: Ursus maritimus; assembly: GCF_017311325.1. NCBI lineage: Eukaryota > Metazoa > Chordata > Mammalia > Carnivora > Ursidae > Ursus > Ursus maritimus. The sequence continues at coordinate 13,714,040 of NW_024425786.1, forward strand.
ATCCCCCAGCCTCCACCCCCCCAGGGAGCTCTAAGCACCCCCTTTGTTCAAAACACAGATCACTGTTCATCCTAACAGCAGCTATTTCTAGGAACAAGAGCATCAGACAGGCGGCCAGTAAATGGTAGAGAAAGACGCCAGGCTCGTGAAAGGCTCAGGAAGTTGTCCTCTGAGGGTCTGAAGTATTCGACGGCAAGGCCAGGCGCTGCTACACATCCCTCTCTCGGCAGCGTGTGGCTGAGGCCCTCATCTGTGCTTCACGCGCTAAGCTTGCCTCCTCTCTGCCCACCCACGTAGGCAGCCATGCCAGCAAGGCTGAGCCAGCCCCACAGAAGCGGACGCGGAGGCAGGGTGTGCCCTGTCTTCAACCCTCCCATGCTTCAGCACAGCCCTCTCCTGCCCATGCCCATCTCCAATGAAGCTCAGAGGTTCAAGATGGCAGAGACCACTGAGCAGCAGAGGGTTCTCAGAATACGGGAGAGCCACAGAGAAATGCAAAGGGCAGGCCATGCTAGGGGCTGGTGACTCACTGAAGAGGTTCAGTTTCTTGTCCGCCTGCAGGGCTTCCTCTCTGGTGAAGGGGAAGTCAAACCAGCGGGAGCGACTCAAGTTAAGTTGCATGGTCCTGCCGAAAATCTCAATGTATGACGGGGCCCGTTCAATGGCCTGCGTCCCGATCTGGATCCGCATGCCTGTCATCACCATAGTGCTGTTGTTGTTGCTGATCTCGATGGTGAAGCCACCAGGCTAGAGGGAGGCAAAGCGCAAGTCAGACAACGAACACAAATTCTTCAGGGCAAACTTGTAACCCTTCGTCTGCTGGCGCCCAAGTGTGTGACCCCAGATAAGGCCTTTACCCTCCTAACTCCTTGGTAATGGTTTGCTTATTACTTCCAAGGACAGGAAAAGAGAGGCAGGGAGTGGGACAGTCTCCAATTCCAAGCTACTTTCCCCCCATCGCTAACCACCTCCTGCTGCTAACATTGGAACAGGAACCCTTCTGTGTGGAAGCTGAGAATAGCCATTTATTCCAGGGACCACTTAACTAGAATCCAAGGCTTAAAACAATAAGTATATATTTCAAGCTTGCATTCTAAGAGGAGTTTAGGAGTCCTTCTACGCAGGCACGGTACCCAGCCCAGCACAGTCCTCACCTTAGTATTGGCCACGTACATGCCAGTGGAGTTCAGCCGGTGCTTTATCTGCTGCGCGTTGTAGACCTGCAGGAGATCGTTACCGCCAAACTCCACATCCGTCAGCTGCTGGTTGTGTTCAAAGAAGTCGATGGGGAAGGTCACCTGGCTAGACGTGCGGGTTGCTGTGGAGAACAGGACCAGGGGACACAGAGCATCAGTAAGCGTGTCACTCCCACCTCTGCACCCATTCCATGGGGAAAGCCCCTCCCAGACTGATCCCGCACTCCGCCGCTCTAACCTCTTCCAGACAATCAGGATGTGAACATTTGTGTGATGCCTGCATGTGGCCCGTGGTCCAACAGTCAGCATTCCTAACCACACCTCGACCCAGCGGGACGAAGAACTCAGGTGTGGTACTGAGTACACTTAGTAACAACAGGTTCCCTCATGGCTGATTTATTTAAAGTAAACACCAGAGGGCCACCTGGGTGGCTTAAGTGTCTGCCTTTGGCTGAAGTCCTGGGATCGGCCCACGTCGGGCTCCCTGTTCAGCGGGGAGTCTGCTCTTCCCTCTCCTGCTCGTGCTCTCTCCCTCTCTCAAATAAATAAAATCTTTTAAATAAGTAAATAAAGCAAACAACAGAAACTATTTCTTTACAGGAGAATGAGCTGCATTGTTATGTCAAACATGGACTCTAAAACAAATCTCAGTCATGGGATGACCCCTGGAAAGGTCTCTGCTTAGCCAGAGCCACTCATTCCTGCATTTAAGCCTCCACACCCTGAAGAGTCCCAGGAGCAAGACTCCCAGCTCAGAGAGCCACAGTGGCTTCTTCACTACTCAGTGGGAAACTGACCAGTGGAGCAATCTATCCTCCGCTGGCTCCATCTTACACTTCACGTCAGGCAAGCCGTGTTCCCCAAACCCAGAGAAAAATCTCCCAACGTGAGATCATTCTTTCCTGGGCACCTAAGAACTGCTGACCTAAAGTGGAGAGCCAATGAGTGCTTGCCATTTGTATGACAGGTCTCTAAAGGCCACAAGAACACTGCTGGCCTCAGGAAATGTGACACCTCTACCTTTACGGAACAGGCAAGTGGGAGAGTCACCATTTCTTCACAGACACTTATCACCATCTGTTCCGAATCTCGTCTAGTTCCGAATCTCGTCTAGAAGACTCTCACTCCCATTCCCCCACCAGTCTTTTGAGGAAGGGCCTTACTGATGGTAGCCGTCTTGCGCTTCCGAACAGGCTTCATTATGCTGATGACACTGCTGGGCTGCAGGGACGGCTGGAGCCAGTAGGAGGTGTTCTCCACGTTGGCCATGTAAATGCGCAGGCTGCCATCCTCACACAGCAGGATCATTGTGGTCCGCTGCTGCTCATTGCAGGCCGTATGCCGAATGGCAACCATGTCCTGGATCTGGCAGGAGACAAAGGAGGGTGTTACTTCTCACAACTAGAGATCAGAAACCAACATAAAGAGGCAGAGAAGCAACCAGTTCCACAGTCAGGAGGTGGAGAAGAGCGACAGGGAAAAGGCATCTAGGAGAGAACAGGTGAAGATTCTTTGATAAACCTCTTCTACTGAAAGAGGCGGGGAAGGGACGCCATATACAAATACAGAAATATAAAATTAGGCCAGGTTCACAGCCAAGCGATGGGAGCATCTGGCACTGACCTTTGCTTTCGCAGGCAGGGTCTTAATCTCTTGGATAAGGAAAGTGTCTGGTTTCACCATCACTACCAGAGGCACACCTGTAGTTTGCTGGACACAACACACCAAGCCTGGGTGGTTCATCACCTCAGACCACTGGCAAAGGGCAGGAGACGTTTTACTGCCACCATTGGAACTGCAGACAACAAAAATGGCCACAGTCAGGGTGTCAATCACCACCTAGTCGTCCTTTTCTTGACTTAAAGGCCAAAACGACCAAACACCTGACTCCCAGAGAGACGTATGTGCCCAGGGACTTGAATTACCCACAAGTCTCAGCTTTATTCTGAGCCACGCGTATACTCTCACATTCCCACACTGTGCCCCTGGCAGAAGTCCTGGTTCAGGAATCTCCTCTGCGAGCTCCCGCTGTCTGAGGGAAGAGGTGGCCTAACGTGCCGAGAGGTCGTCCACTGCACGGAGCTGCCTAAGGCTCACGATCCCTGGTCCTATCAAGCATCTCCAAGCACATCAAGTTCCGTGTGAATGGTACCCCATTTGATTTCACCTCCAACCAGGTAACGTTTCACAACACAGAGGCCAGAGAAACAGCGCCTACAGCACTTTTATGGCTCTTCAATGGCAGACAGAAAAGACAGGAAGGAAGCCTAAGCCTCTTCTCCCTAGCTCCCTAAACAAACACTCACCTCACGCACACCTCTACTATCCAGACACCCAATGCCAGTCTCTACCGCCCCCCACACTGCCCTCCCGACCATGTCCCCACTGCTGACACCACGTTCTGTGTTCTGATCAACTACCCCAGCGGGAAACTGAAAGGGCATTTCGGCCACATGAGTGTCCAGGAGCAACTTAGGTTGCCTTCTCAAACCCAGTTATCGCACTAAAGTCAGGTGTGCTGCCTTGACTAGAGCTTCCTCCTTCTGGGGAACAGTGGTCCCGAGACCTCTTAAGGTTAGGGTCTGCACGGTGGAGGACAAACCATGCAGACAGCCAACCTGCCAACACTGGGTGCCTCCTGCCTGTAAAAGGGAGAGGCCCGCTGGAGCAAAGTTAGTTTCACCAGATTCCTAACAGACGCCTGTACTGGGCCAGGGGAGTCTCCTGCTGAACTCGGGCACCGCAGAAGCTCAACGTGAAGTGCTTCTTCCCACCTTTTGATGTTGATGGAGAAGAGCTGCAACACTTCCAGAGTTGTCCTGCTCACTGTGGCTGCAAACGATTTCCCCTGACAATAGCTGAAGAACAACATCTGCAGCACATGGGAGTAGTAGACGGACACACCGCCCCCGGCCACCTGGCTGTTACTGTCCTGCCGGGGCAAAAGACACAACGCTTGCATTAATCTCGAGTATTGCCTTCGGGACCAGCATCCAGTTTCGCAGGTTATTAGTTTTAAATCATGACTGTGGGTTCTCAAAATCTAAGTCGTGTGGGTAAATCTTAGAGATACCATGAAGAGTCAAGGAACTTGACAGTGAATCAGTTTGGTCCTAAAGGACAAGAGTTTCTGCTAATAGGGGAAAAGTCAGAGACCGAAGAAAAAAGAAAAACAATGGAGGAGATACTGGAAGAGGAGGAGAAATCAACATCTGCCCGAACCTTCAGGTCCTCGTGGTTGATTTCCAGCACATTAGTGACGTAGAAGGGTCCCTGCTGGGCACTGCTGGCCTCTTCCATGAGCTGGGTATAGATGTAACCAGCTGAAGACATTATAACAATGATGTTCTTTCCCTCCTCGTTGAAGAGGAAGGTAACATCTCTTATCTTCGAGCTTGGCAGGAGAAAGTAGAAGGTCGGGCTCAAGGCATCAACAGACAGGTCATAAATCTGCAGGACAGAAGAAAAGGAGATGTAGTTCAGTCCCACCCCCAAATCATCCTGGCGAATCCAAAGACCTGCCAATGGTGAGTAATAGGTATCCATTCTCCCTCCAACAAGCATCTGCAAGTATCAGGCACAGAGCGCACAAAGATGAGTATCTTTTCACTCTCCCTCAAGGAATGACCATGGGAGAGAGACACAACTACATATTCTGTGACAAGTACAGGAAGACCCGTGCGCTTGAAAAAGCAAGGGGAAAACGAGAAACAATGTCATATTGCCTACACACAGAAAGCTCTAGCTCGGCACCATTAACAAAAGGCGACAAAATGAGGATTGCTTATTTTTAATTTCTGGGAGAAGCTGGCACATAATGGAGATCAGAGATTCTGGATTTAAAAACAAAACATTCTAAGGCCACATCATCCAAGAGCAGTAACTGTACCTTGACAAAGTCCGCAGTGACAATCGCTAATTCGGTCTGTGAACCAGGTAACCACACCGCTTTGATGATGAAGTTGCCCGTTGCCAACTGTGGGTGCAGCACCAAGTGGTCCGAAACAGAGCCTGAGCTACTGAAGGTCAACACATGGCAGTCCTGGACAGGGTTTAAGAACAGACTGGTTAAAAGATGGCGGGAAGCAGATTAACTCATTTCGGCTCTCTCAAGCCTTCCCTGACATTCCCTGCCTTCGGGTAGTATGCACACTGTCTGGTAATATACTCACGTTCCAAGAACATACAAAAATCATTTCCAATACAAGAAAGATCTGCAAGAGGTGGGAGAAATTCAGAGAGAGATTTCTTTTATATTCCAAAGGCCTTTAGGTTTTAACCTTAACAATGAGTAAGAGAAAGAGGCGCTGAGAACAGGGGAGAAAAGAGCAGGATCCGCAGCACGAAGTAACCAAACCTGGATCAGATTATTACCTTCAGCCCACACACAGCCAGGTAGTCCTCTTTGCAGGGATTCCCAGTGAGGCTCAACACAGTAAAGGGGACAGGGGCAGAAGCCAGGCGGGTCAGCGTCAACTTCCTTTTGCTGGAATCTGCTTGCTTTAAGAGTGCAGAGAGCTGCAGAACGGTGATCTGCAACGGGACAGTCGCCAATTTATTCTTGTCCCCGTCCTCGCAGAGGACACAGAGCCGACAAAAGCTCCTTCAACGGGGTACTAGTCCACAGTTAAGACTCTCAGGAAAACCCTCTCTTTCTCCCGCTGGAGAGAGATGGAAAGCCTTTCATCTCCTCCTTCCAGTGACGACAAAAGAGAGAAATAATGAAACCAGCTGCTCTTTATATACAGTTCAAGGAAATAACTGCCCACTCCCTATGTACTATCGTCCTTTCTAGCTTTCTCTACAAGCTTTTGTTTTGTTTTGAAGTATTTTACAGGAATCTTACAGACTTAGCAGATTTCTAGCTTGTTTTTTCACTTAAGATAAAATTAAAACAACCTCACTAGTGATAAGCCAGAATAAAGAAAAATGTTGAGATACCTGCCACTCTTCCAACTCTTACTGGTTCTCTAAAATGACATAAGCTTCCCTGTGTCCACAGCGGGCCAGGAGGGCAGGAAAGAACTAAATAAGGAACACTATGTCTTCCTATGAAGACTGTTATCTCTTGGCTTATGCCCTCCCTCCAGCATAACCAAACCACGCCAAGTCTGGGAGCCATGATGTCCTAGGTAATCGCTAGTCATCACCTTTCTCTGAGGGCTTGAAGGATAGGTTTTGAGTAAGAAACTACTCATCAGAAATAGCAACTGTGTTCTAGTCACATTGCTTCTAAGTCTAATCAACAAACCCAGGGTTGGAGTAGAAAAGCTCGTTGAGCTCTGTCCCATAAAGCATTCTTGGAACCCAAAAGACTTTTTCTCAGAGGGCCAATCTGAGCATAGCCACCTGTTTTGTTTAGCACTTAAGACAAACACGACCTAAAATGAGTAGGAAAGAACTGGAAACCCACCTTCCCTTTTTCATGGCTGACAGCCAAATGTTGGCGGCGCCCATGCGGGGAGGAGAGCACACACATAGCCACCCGCCGGAGCACATGGGCGCTGATTAGCTGTCGAATAGTCTGGCCCTGGTCGCCACTGTAATTCATCCGAACATTCTCAAAGGCGCCTTCCTGGGAGCCTAAGGTGGGAACCTGGCAAAGAAGGAAGCAAAGAATAGGCAGCAATAAGCCAAAGAGATCAAGTGGATTCATCCACTATTCATACGACCAAGACACTGCACAATGCAGTCACTCAAAAGCAACAAATTCCAGTCTCTAATCCATGGACAGTTACATAAGCCTCTCAAAGTTCTTCTGTCAATCCGATAAGAACACCATAGTGAATGTTTCACAAAGCTAAATTTAATTAATACAAAGTACTGGCTTCTTGAAATGTTAAAACGCCCTTTTTTTAAGTCAAATGATGGTGATAACAGATGGAATGTTTTTCATTGATCTGACCTGGCAAAACTGAGTTGGCAACTTTATGGATCGCCAACACCACCCCCATACTTACTCGTTTCGTCTTTAATAGCTCGAAGTCTAAAAGCCACTACTGTAAAACTATGACTCATTTTTACTAAAATACCAGAATATCTGTGTGTATGTACGTGTGTGTATTTCCAAGGGAATATTTTTCCCTTAAAAACAGACTCCTTGTGAGTCTAGTCCTACACCTCGCTCACTTGTACGCTTCCCTTTCAGAAGCACAGACACTTTACGCTGGTTCCCACTATTTCACGCTGTTGCTGAACAGGACAGGCAGAACACACCAGAACTCCCTTTTCGGGGCTGAGCAGGTTTTAAAGTGGAAATGACTTACAACTTCTAAGCTATTTCTTATGAAGAACTAAAAAGAGTTGCCTGAAGGGCTATAAGCAGAGACGGCAAACATGATTTCTGCAAGCCACTGGAACCTGAGATCTTCTACTTTATATACAGAAGAAACATCTAACTAGTGTAATTGCCCCCAGATGTTGTGCCTCACATCTTGGGAGTTCGTATGTTCTCCTGGACTGAAAAGGAGACTTACTGAGTTGGCCCAAATGACCTTTTTGTCTTCTTTTGAAGACACACCTCGCACGTGGATCTCCATGCCGCCTAGCTAGGGACTGGCTAGCCTAAGGAGACTCCTCAGAGCATCCAGCACACCTTGGCAGCTCAGTCAGTGTGCTGCTCCTGCCACACTCACCATCAGCTGGTCTGTCATCTCAACCACCTTGTCCACTGTATGCAGCTCCCGGAGGGCTTGCTGAGCCCGGCTGCTGCTCCCCACAGCTGAAGCCTGCTGAAAGTTGGTCTGAATGGCATCCATGAGGAAATTGAGCATGTCTAACACGAGAGGAGCGAAGGAGAAATTGGCCTGAGAAAAATCCAAATACACAAGTGAAAAAAAAAAGACAAAAATAATGGGTCATACTCATCATAATCAATCTTGCCAAGAACTACCTTCACAATCTAGAATCCAGGCTCTGCACTTCCCATTTGATATTCTAGCCATAACTCTTCCTCTCAATAATACTGGATTCGTGCTACAAACTCTAGAGCAATCTTTCTAAACCAGGAGTCCCATGGAGACACCCTAATGCTAGAACACATCCATCACACAGGATTAGCTGAATTCTCTCCTGTGCATCTAGAATTGTTCTAATTACGTGCCATCCTTGAGAAAACAATCATGTAAATCACTTTCTCCATTCTGTGCTTCAGATGAGGATCCCTGGCCAAGAACAGTGTTCTAGAGTATTACGCAACTAAAATACACCCTCCCGCAAACGCCCACCGTGCTCCTCAGTCCCAAATCCCTCCCTGTGAGGCAGGGCTGACGACACATCCTATTCAGATGTATCCCGTGAAAATGAGTAAACTCAGAGAAAGGCGAAAGCAACCCTCAGCCCCACCAGGCGTGTTGCGAGGAGAGCCCCGTGCATGGCTTGCTCGGGAACCAATCGGTCCGGCTCCGCACTCCACCCAGCGTCCCGGGCACCACCGGAACCCCCACCTGGTTCTGCAGCTCCTCTCGGCAGCCCTCCACTGTGCGGCACAGGCTGCTCTTCTTGGGCTTCTCTTCATCAGCAACCTTTCCATCGCTGATGGTGACTTTGGCCTTGTCCGCTGGAGAGGTGCTGGTGTGGCGCACCAGACTCTCGGAAACCCTGGGTTCACTCTGAAAGGCTGACTCCTTCATGGTGGAGCTCATGCCACTGCTGGGAGTTCGCTTCACGAGCGCCTAGGGACAGAAAATGTCAGAAGCCCAAAGCTCGAACCACAAACACAGATGACACACTGCCTGCGATACTGGCAGGAAATCCCGACCTGAGGAGAAATTGACCAACCATTTAAATGATATCCAAACACTTGAATTCTGATATTCACAGCACCCACCTAATAGCTAATACTTCAGCACTCACAGCCACAGGTCTCAATTACAACATCTGAAACTGTGTTAGTTCTTAGAAAAACACTGCAAGATTTTTAAGGACCCTGAAAGTTCTAACATTTTAAGTGAAGTGCTCAGGCCATGATCGGTGACAGACCCAGAACTTACTCCTAGACCCGGGCCACCATGAAAGTGACATGACAATTTCCCAGTTTGGCTTCAGTATTCCCATGTCACAAACAAGTCACCCTTCCTAGCCCAGCAAATGTTCCAAACTCTCACCAAACAGCTGCCATCTTCCTTGGCTCCACAGTCACAGAAGAAGGACCCATATTTGGCATAGGAAATCTCATGATCCTTGTGGCACACCTTGGCACAAACTGTGCACACACCGACCCCATCTACCATTTTGCAGGTGTGACAGTGGTACCTACAAAGAACAAGAAGGAGTAAATGAGTCCAGCAGCGCCAACAGTTCAAGGCCCAACAAATCCTCACATGAAAGAACGAACTACTCTTACCAATGCTGATTCATGAATTCTTTCTGAGTGATTGTGAAAGTGCAGAGTTTATTGCAAAGAGAATCTTCATCCTTCAAAGATAATAGATCTTTTTAATCAGAAATATACCCTTCTACAAAGCACCCCCCAAAATATACCCTTCTACACAGGCACCCCCAAAAATATACCCTACAGAGAATAAACAGTCAATTCATTAAATAACCAGTAAAACTTACTCCTGGAAATAATCTGCAGGCTATAAACATGCTACAATTCCAGGTGAGGGCTTAAGGTTTTATGGTTAGAAAAAAAATAAATCTACGGGCGCCAGGGTGGCTCAGTCGGTTGAAAGTCTGACTCTTAGTTTTGGCTTAGGCCATGATCTCAGAGGCGTGGGGTCAAGTCCTACATCGGGCTCTGTGTTCAGCAGGGAGTCTGCCTGGAATTCTCTCTCTCTCTCTCTCTCTGCCCCTGCCCCTGCTCACATATGCTCGCCCTCCTTCTCCCTCTCTCAAATAAATAAATTTTTTAAATAAATAAATGAAAGAAATCTTATGCTTTCTCTGTAAGGGAGCTCACACCATCCCCATGATTCATCCCTAAGACTCCATTTAGGATACAAAAACTGAAGAATGGCAGAGTAAGTGACTCTGGATGGAGAAGTCATGTGTTTATTACAGTCCCTTCCCTAAGAGACCAGATCCCTACAGCTTGCTCTGAGGACCTGGAAAATCAGTCTGGTATTGGTCATGTAAGCTGGGAGAAAGCAGACAGGAGTGGGAGAATTTTGAAGCTCGCAGGAGCTAGAAAAGAGGGCCAAAGGCTTGTTAGCATGAGCTCTGAAAGTGCCAGTCGGCCGTTAATAACCTGGCATGGCTGCCTGGATGGTGACGTGGTACTTACTGAATCCTCCGCCTGGGAGTCTTCCTCTTCCACTGCCAACTCCTCCACCCAGTCTGAGTCCACCTCAATGGCCCGCTCCTCCCCATCCACCGAGAGGTGACTTGGGCCTTGACCATTACTCTGGCTCAGGGCATTGGTGACATCAGCCAAGTAAGACATGATGTGGCACGTACACTCCAGGACTATCACATGCTGGAAGAGAAGTCCACCGTCACAACACAGAAACTTCAGTTCTCTGTATTTGATTACTGGGTACTATGTTTTCTCAAGGTTTTCCCAATAAAGCTCAAGATCAGAGACAGGGTATAAAAGCAGACAAAAAACATGTTTTAATTATCTATTTCCTCAGCTCTGAGCACCGTGACCGCATATAGCCAGTGAATACACTGAACTGAATTAATGCGATTCATTCATTCTTAAGCATGAAGACAACCCTCTATAAGAGGTTGTTAAATGAGATAAAACTGAAGTCAGGAAAATAGAGTAAAACTGGAGGCAAAAACCATTCAAGAAAAGACAACTGGTACAGAGAACAGAATGGTGGTTGCCAGAGGCAGGAGTATGGGGTGCGTGGAGAATGGATGAAGGGGGTTCAAAAGATACAACCTTCCAGCTGTACAATAAGTCACAGGGATATAATGCACAGCACGGGGACTAGAGCTGGCTATAGGCTGTATCGCATATTTAAAAGTCACTAAAAGAGTAGATCTTAAAAGTCCTCAGTACAAGAAAAAAACATTTGGGAACTACACATGAAGACAGATGTTGACTAGCCTTAGTGGGGTGATCACTTCACAACCTACACAAACATCGAATCATTATGCTGTACACCCGAAAATAATATAGCATTACATGTCACAGATACCCCAATTTAATAAAAAGACTAGATTAAAAGTATGAATGGGCTCTCATTGACTTTTTTCCTACCAACAGCATTTTTTTTTTAACCATTAGTTAAAGACATTTACATTACTGGGTTTTAAATTAATGCAGTAAGGGAGGAACAGCTTCAGAAATCAAGCGAAAAGTTTTCCAGCAAACCACTGCCAGTAGCTCATGTTTGCCTAAAATCCCAGGAGCCTGGCATCAAGGCCTCAGATTTCTAAGTTCCTTCCCTCTGCACTCTGACAGTCCAGAGCTGAGAGGAGAAAGACTAGCAAGAAAAGAAGGAGACATGAATAGTGCAGTGCTGGGTCTCAGAGGCCAGTTACCTACTCTTAGCCACCAATGTCAGGTTCATGGGGGGGCAAGGATGGGGGAGAAGAATGCCCGGATGCAAGATTTCTGTCAGTTTAAAACCCTTCTTCGCAGCAGCGACCTGAACCTTCAGGTACGTTAAACAATTCTAGTAAGTAAACTAGAGCCAAGAAGGCAGTCAGTGACCCCATATACCACCTACTCAGAGCACACAGTTCCAATGCAGGAGCAAGAAACAATTTTCTACAGCATACCAATGTCTAAAAAATAGCAAAAATTCACTAGGTTTTAAGAAGGATTCAGCTGGATGTTTTGTTTACCCTGTTATTTCCCCCCATCACTCCTCATGACCCAGCAGAGGCCCGCAGGCATGTAGTTCAACTTACACACTCCCAGGGCTTTGAAACTGTAGGCAGGCTGGCCAGGGCCAGAAGCCAGTCAAAAGGAAGCCTTCTATATGACCACAAAGAAAAATCATCACTCCCCCTGACTGCTGTCACGCCGCACTTTGCTTACCTTTCCATGCATTACGTTGGCATTCAGTTTTTCAACCACATTCTTCTGTGATAGGTATTTCTTGCTGTCCCAAAGGAAAAAAAGGGGGGGGGGGAGGGAAACAAAAATCATCTAAGGAACCAAAGAAAAGGAACAAGTTTCATGAATCCTGCATCATTCTGTGACACTGGGAAGCAAAGGCATTCTTAGAAAACACAGAGGTGTGGGATGCTCTGCTCTTATCACTGACACTTGATATACTTTCCCTAAGACTTCTCCTAGGGATAATGAACAGGAAACCCTACTAAGAATGTGACAAAGACTGAGTCTCAAGTGAAGAGTTAGAGACTACTCCCTCAATCCCCAATAAAAAGGTAGAGACTCAAGCTCTTTTATGTGCCACGCTACAATGAAAACTCGCAATTCGTTATCTATCCCCCTTTTCTCTAAGAGCAACGCTGCACTTATAGATGGGCCCCTCCAATTTCATCATCTTACCATCTACTCAGCCAGTCTACAGCAGCATTGTGAAGCTGAAGATGGCCAGCACCTTGACCTGCACTGGCCAGGGTGGCCATCACAACCATGAGTTCGGGGAAACCAGTCCCATCACCATTGGCCAACATCTCTGTTGCCATGGGGATCAGGGTGCCCAGAAGCACAGCACACACACCTTCCCCAACTTGGCTGGTAAAAAAGAAACAGCAAATTAGCAAGTAAACACCAGGAATCTGTCTGTACTTCTAAATTTGTAAGAGTAAGGGACGTTGAAAATTAAACATTAAATACTTGACTCTCCCCCCGCCCCTTTCCTCCCCACTCCGTATAATGCACCCAGTTTTGGACTTCAGCTATTAGAGCACAAAACAGTCACCCATGTGACAACTGACAGGCCCAGTCACTGCAAAAGTTTCTCCACAGGAGAAATTAAGAAGCTCTACTACATTCCTTAAGTCTAGTGAGGGGAGCTCCAGAATCACTCCCAATGCTAAGGACCAATGCCTGAAGGAAAGAACGCAGCAAATGCCCCCAACATTCATCCGGGGCTCTTAGGGACACGTGACCCAAATGCATTTGTTCTACCTGTTTTCCCGAACAATGTACGTAGTCAACAGCTGCAACAGCTGCCGGTTCTCCTGAATCACATCCAGCTGGTCAGAGTCTTTGGGGGGCGACGCAGTCATGCGGGTGAGCCAGGCCTGGAGGCGCACGGGCTCCACACAAGCCAGCTGTGCCAGAGAGCCACAGAGATGCAGAAGGCTCGGGTTAGGGCTCTTCTCAGCTAGGGACAGACCGAGAGGCTGCGGTCAGTGAAGGAGGGGGAGGGACAGAAGGGAAGATGCTGACTAGGAGCCAGGAAAGGGGGAAGGAAAGGCTTTGAGCAAGTTTTCAACTTCCTTCCCAACTTCCTTGCAGGGATTGTCTGCACTTGTTACTCGGTAGTTATACTCGGGCAGAAGATATACACAGTATTAGCTGGACATCAAAGTTCCCATAAGAAGATTACTAAAAGCTGTCACTCACTCAGCTGGAAGAGTTTGGTGAAGAATTTCAGAACTCGGTTACAGAATTTAGCAGACAGGTTCTCATTGGCTGTTGCCATCATGATCTGCACGAGTTCTCCACTGGGAGGCAGAAGGGGGAAAAAAGGGAAAATCACATTAAACCTCACATAAAAAGGCATCCGCTTCTATTTCTTCTCAATGTCATCTCCCCTAGGGGAACTGATCACTCGTCAGTCAACGACACTAGGTGTTCACGAAGTCGACCCCTCATCAATAACCTGAAGGAGTCAGCAATTAATCTAAGTCCTCCCCATAGTACAAACACCTAAGCAGGCAGTAAGTGTTCCCTGAGAAAAAAACACCTAACGCTTTCAGGAGACATTCAAAACATGTTCACTGAGTAAAACAAAATACGGCTCACCTGTCAGAGAAAAATTCCTCCATAGCTTTACGAGCCTGGCTGCTTTCCAGTTGCTTTTCCAAATACTGGAGACATTCCTCCAAGATGGATTCATCCAGTCCACTGAGGATCAAAAAGAAAAATTAACTACCAGAAATAACGTCTTTTTCAATGTCTTCCTAATATTGATTTTTAAAAATCCTAAGTTATGACTGAACCCTAAGGGCAATATTCAATTTTTTTTTCAAAGCTTAGCATAAGGGGTGCCTAGGTGGCTCAATCGATTAAGCGCCTGCCTTCAGCTCAGGTCATGATCCCAGGGTCCTGGGATTGAGCCACGCATTGGGTTCCCTGCTCAGCGGGGAGCCTGCTTCTCCCTCTCCCTCTGCCTGCTGCTCCCCTTGCTTATGTTCTCTGTCAAATAAATTTTTTTTAATTTTTTTTTTTAAGATTTTATTTATTTGCCAGAGGGAACACAGCAGGGGGAGTGTGAGAGGAAGAAGAGGCTCCCAGCGGAGGAGCCTGATGTGGGGCTCGATCCCAGAATGCCAGGATCACGCCCTGAGCCAAAGGCAGACACTTAACGACTGCGCCGCCCAGGTGCCCCTAAAATTTTTTTTTTTTTTTTTTTTTTTAATTTCAAAGCTTAACATAAAGCTTGGCTACACAGGAGCTCAGTACATGTTTAATACATTAAACTGTAACAGAACAAAAATGTTCCTAAAATCTTAGATAAAGGATGTAGTCAAAGGCTAAGAGTTCAAAGAATCATTGCTGCTGTTTCGAAAGAAAGAAAGAAAGAAAGAAAGAAAGAAAGAAAGAAAGAAAGGGAGGGAGGGGAAGGGGAGGGAGGGAGGGGAA
>NW_024425786.1:13728929-13789497 GCF_017311325.1 Ursus maritimus
GGGAGGGGAGGGGAGGGGAGGGGAGGGGAGGGGAGAGGGGGAAGGAGGGAGGGAGGGAGGGAAAGAGAGAGGGGGAGGCGAAGAGGAAGGGAAGGGAAGAAGAAAAAAAAAAGGAGCACCTGATGAAACACTGAAGCCAACAACAAAAAGCCAGGAATGTCTATACTGGAACCCTTTATTAGTACAGTTCTCAGCGGGACAAAGCTGTAACTTACTCTGCTGCTCTTGAGGACTCACCCACATCACTATGGCCTAAAGTACCAAAGTCAAACGATGGTGAAAGACTGTCTAATTCCCCACCACCCATGTCAGCGGCATGATTCCAAAAATATTAGAAATCCTATGAAGCTCCTTTGTACAGTTCATTACATCAAGTACGGCGCTTGATAAGCATCTGTTCAATTACTTGAAGTTTCCAAATCTGAACCATTTAAGCCTTCCACTTTCTCAACATTGATTCCTAACAATTAATCATAAAAGTGGATTCCAAATAACTTTTCGTGCATGTCCACAAGAACATAAAATGCACACAAGTACAGAACTTTCTGTTAAAAAGCACAGTAAGCCATTTATTAATGACATAAAGAAGCCAGCGCTGGTACATTCCACTACAAGCAGCAGGAGATCCTGGGCGCCTGCTGCCCCCTCAATCAGGCTCACCTATTGGGATCTGCATGGTTGGCCAGAATGTTGTAACAACCAGTGATCAGCTTCTCATACACTCGAGCCAAGAACTCCTCAGACTCTGCAGGGCCCAGGATGCGCTCCAGGGAGTTGCTACTGATCTCAGCGACGCTCTCAGTGCTCGACTCCAAAAGAAGGGGAAGAAGAGTCCGAATTACCTGCGGCGGGTTCATCTCATCGGACCAACTTCAGCAAAGAAAATGGAACCACGTTAGTGAATATACTCCCCCAACAAAGCTGCGAAGGCGAGGATAGGGCAACTCAATCATTTACTGAGGGAGGAGGGCTTTTATTCCAGTCTTTTGTCCCTTGATAGTTATTTTTTATATAGGTGTAATCATACAACTTCATAATTTCATTTTTCATTATTACATCAGAAACAAAAATCAATTCCAGGTGAAAGGCCCATTTTAACAACTTAACATGTATTTTATAATATTCAGAAAAGAAAATTAACTAAAACCTAAGCTAGAAACCCATCGCAGACAACTCTGTAGAACTGCCAGGAATCTGGATCACTGTGAAGGCGATGTGATAGAGGACTTCACCCGGGCCCTCTGCACAGGAAGACAAAGCAGTGCCCCCGCCGGCCTACCCCGGGCCCCACAAGACAGAGGCTAACTCCCGCGAGAATTCTGGAGATGCATGATTTGAAATGTATCAGTGCCACCTTAAAACTCCAACCCAAAGCACCCCAAAATCACAACATGATTTAAAGCCTGGATGGCCTTTTCTGCAAGAGGGGAGGAGGTATTCTGCTACCTTTCACATCACATTCTAGCTCAATGCTCACACTCCACTCTGAAACAACACACTCTCCTTGCTAGAGAAGCATCCAAGAAAAGCATTATTATACGATTATAAATTTCATCTTCCTTTAGCTACGAAGGAACACAGGAACAGAGAGCACACAGGGCTCCACAGTAGGTACTCACACAATAAGATCTCCAGTCAGCCTGACCAGTGAGAGGAGGGTATGCTTCAGGGAAGCAGCCAGGGGCAGACTTTGGCCACAAAGAGTCCCCAAGTGAGCAGCCTGCACAGCACTGATGTAACTCTCAGAAGGGATGGTGTCATTAGCAAAGGCATTGCGCTGAAAGGAAGCAAAACATACACGAATGGACAGACCATCTATCTAGCCGGGATAAAATTCTCATGTGGGGGGAAAAGAACCCACTGGCACAAACTAAGACCCCACTGAGGTTTCTAGACTAATGGCTCTACTCAGTATACACTATTATTTATCCTGGGAAGGAAAGTGAGGTGGAGCGAAGGAAGCCGTTTACAAATTTTAGTTAGTACAAAAGTAACTCAAAATTTAAAAAGTTAAGGGGCGCCTGGGTGGCTCAGTTTTAAGCGCCCGACTCTTGATTTCGGCTCAGGTAATAATCTTAGGGTCATGGGCTCGAGACCCGCATCAGGTCCTTGTTCAGTGGGGAGTCAGCTTGAGATTCTTTCTCCCTCTCCCTCTGCCCCTACCCCCTTTAAAAAAAAAAAAGCTAAAAATTTAAAATGTTAGTACTAAGTTAAGATATCCAACACCAGTTTTCAAACAATTAGAATAATTCTTTCAAACAATTAGAATATGTTCTATTTAACACTAGAACTACTATCTCTAATAATTAAGAAGGGGAGTATTTTGCAAAGCATCAGAGTCTCCATTAAAATATCTTCATTATCCTTCTGCTACAGCTCCGTGTGATTTAAACAGAGGTCACGGTTATAAAGCAGGGATAACAAGATTATAATACGTGACTTCCCCAAAGAACTGTGACAAGGGAATAATCTGTTAATAGAGGTAATCTGAGCAGAGCAGACACAAAGGTCAAGTAAACTGACAAGAGACTCCACAGTCTTCTAACAGCCTCTAGAACCTGAAAGCTACCCTACCTAGAAAACTATGACAAAAGGAGCAGGTTCCTGACATTTTTCCTAAAAGGAAAATGAAAACAGTTCACATTTACTGAGAATTCAGGGGCACCTAACATTTAATACAATTAATCTTCACATCCCGGTATGAAAAAGACAAGGAAATGGAGACTCCGAGCAATAAAACGGTTGCCCTATAACACAGTAACACAGATTTCTTAACGAAACAACCACCTGGGTACCATTTGGGTCATTCAAGCCTTTGATTATTGATTCAGCCATAGCAAATATATTGCGGCATACCAAGACCTCTTGGCAGTTAATTTCAGCCAAGGAATAAGAACAGAACACAGAATGCCTAGCACTCCCCATCTCTATTCTGAGAACAGACACTCACCCATGATCCGATGTTGGGAAACTCATTGGTGTTGATGTTGTTCCAGGATTCACACACAGCCTGCACCCAGGATGGTAAATTCTGAACCAGAGTGGGACCTGGAGGCGACAGGAAGGAACACATCATCACAAGAGAGAAAGAATGACAAATACTATTTTAAAGCCAAGCCCAAATGCAGGAAGATACACCATTGCCCAAGCTGTCAACATAATTACTAGGATCGGTTAGATAAGTCTTTCAATAGCAGTACTACATCCAAGAACTAGCTAATTGCTTAATAGCTAACAATGTCAATTATAAGGTTTTCATTTCCCATCATATTCACTTTCTAATCTCACAAGTAAAGACGACAGCTGAGAACAGGATGCAAAGCGCGAGCGTGTCACTACAAGTCAGGCTACAATTGCTACTCAGCATCTGCTACACCTTCCATGAACAGGTAGCATGTTGACCTCTTCTCCTCCTCTCAAGACAGATCTGAGGGCAGGGATTCTTTTTCTGTTTTTGAAGATTTATTTATACATTTTAAAGAAAGAGGGAATGAGAGACAGAGATTTGGGGGGGGGGGCAAAGGAGAGGGAGAAATCTCAAGCAGACTCCCCGTTGACCACGGCGCTGAGATCAGGACCTGAGCCAAAATCAAGAGTCCGACGCATAACTGATGGTGCCACCCAGGTGCCCCTGAGGACAGGGATTCTTAATGCACATCAAGAACAGCATTCCATGAAGTAGGAGAACTTAATTTCCAAAAGTGTGACTATGTGAACAACTGAAAGGGCATTTAAAGCTTGCAATTCAGGAAAATACAAATAGCTATAAATTGAGAGGGTAACTACTGCTCTTAACTCCAGTCCTGCTCAGGCCCTTTTGCTCCCCCACCCTCCATTTCTACCAGATCATTCCTAGCACAGGGAAGAGGTTTGCCCAGCACAAAGCAGCAGCTCACTAGTCTTCCTGATCTCCGTAAATGAAAAGGAGAACAACACAGGCTAATGATTTAGAAACAAATGACTTTGGTATGGAACCCAGCCTCCACATCTTGCAAGACGTAGGATTTTGGGCAAATTAACATCTCTAAGACTTAGTCTCCTACTGAGTAAAAGAGCAAAATAACACTTCATAAGGCTCCCAAGAGGACTGACAAGAGATAAACCTGTGTCAGCGTTCGATACACAGAAAGGTTCCAGCAAGTGGTAAATGTCAGGAGACAGAGGAGTGGTAAGACTAGTCCTACTAGCGGTAACAGCATTTCAAAAGCACATTCACTTACCCAGAGTGTTCGCCTTGCACCTACTAGAGCCAATAGCCAAAACAGCAGCAAAGCCATGCAATTTCTCCTGGGAAGGTTTTTCAGTGGATCCTTCTTCATTAAAGTTCTGTAGCAAATAGGCTCTGAAGAAAAAAATAAGAGATATGTGAAAGCTGAAGAATCTACTCCCATCATAATTAGAAGAAACTGCCCTAGACAAACTGGAACACCTGTACCTCGGTTTCCCAATCTATTAAATGTAGTTGACAGTACCTGCCCCTTTGTGATCTCGTAAGATTTCCAATGGGTAGCTGCTTCCCAAAGAATATCCCATCCTCTGAAATGTTCCCAAAATGCAATTCCAGGACAAATGAGCTTGGCAAACACTGAACACTATCTACCCACCTCCCCTAGCTTTGAAAGATTGGCAGTGTATATACTGAAGGCTCTGAGAAGTACAGTTCACCTCTGAACGATAGGAGTTTTAATTGCACAGGTCTACTTACACACGGATTTTTGCCAATAAGTACAATACAGTACTGTAAACATTCTGTCTTCCTTATGATTTTCCCAATAACATTTTCTTTTTCACTAGCTTAATTGTAAGAACACAGTATATGATACACATATACACAAAGCACGTGCTAATCTTTATGTTATCAGTACAGCAATTCACTGCAATTCAGGAAAATACAAACAGCTATAAATTTAGAGGGTAACTACCGCCCTTAACTCATTCCTACTCAAATCCTTTACTTCCCCATCCGGTCAACAGTAGGCTATCAGTAGTTATGTTTTGGGGGGATCAAAAGTTCTAAGCACATTTTCAACTACACAGGGGGATCGGTGTTCAAAGGTCAACTTACTATACTTTTTCAAAAGCAGTTCAACCATATTTACTCAGGACTTCCCAAACTTACTTGCCAAGAACATTTATTAACAGCTTAGTGTACAAAGAGTTGGCCTTATGGGCCAGATTGGAGCCTAGAAGCTCTCAGGGGGCAGGGACTTTGTCAGCTTTGCTACTGTGATCCCCCAGCACCTAGAAAAGTACTTGACATATAGCAAGCACCCCCATTTGCTATTCATGCCTCCTGTTCATGTATCGTCAAGAACTGTGCCTCCAGCAAGAATCCCTGCTCTACTTACTGCAAGACATCCAAACTTAGGCATTAGTTAAACTTTACAACAATCTAAAGTACCTTTTAGCATAAAAGCTCCACAGAACAGGAGCTGAACGGTGAAATCCTACAGGGACCAGAGAAAGTAAACGAGCATAAAGGCACCCGGTGTGAACAGCTACACGGGGTAGCCACTCCTCAACTCCAACGTGCTAATGTCACGTGGCAAGTCAGACCCAGTTCTGCTAGTTCTTCCCACGTAAGAAAAGTCAGAAATCTTGTTATGTGAATAAACTCACCATCTTTATACACTGAAAGTAGATTCCACAGTATTTAAACATCATGCAGAACTAGTCTATAGGGCGTGCAATTTCCAACGTGTATTATTTTAGAAAGGACTGGATTTCAAAATACTCCCTGATTCATTACAAAATTTGTTTCTCTAACTTCCTACCATGAAATTTGAAGAGCATTTAAAGCTTCGTCTTAGTGAATAACAGAAATGACATGTTTGAGGAAATTTCATTATCTTTCCTAGTATCCTGTAAGTTCAATGCAATAAAATATTTAAAGATTTATAGACATCAAACTTGCTCTTGACTCTTCCTGAACTATTTGAAAATTCTCTCACAGACATTCCTTTCTTTATATTAGAGAAAAAACATTTTACCAAGAGAAAAAAAAACCCTAAGCTGACAAAAAGAAAAAAATGTAAGATTCTGAGTCCAGGGGCGCCTGGGTGGCACATCGGTTAAAGCGTCTGCCTTCGGCTCAGGGCGTGATCCTGGCGTTATGGGATCGGGCCCCACATCAGGCTCCTCCGCTATGAGCCTGTTTCTTCCTCTCCCACTCCCCCTGCTTGTGTTCCCCCTCTCGCTGGCTGTCTCTTATCTCTGTCAAATAAATAAAATCTTAAAAAAAAAAAAAAATAAAAAGATTCTGAGTCCATAAGGATCTGCACAGTGAACAGTACTTAGAACCACTAAGTTCAATTTGAAGAATTTTCAGGCTTCTAAAGAAAGTAAACCCAAGGATCTAAACTCCCCACTTCCGACATCTGCGGTCAGGCAGCCCATCACACCTAGTGAATGACGCATAGGTGTCAATGAGCTGTAGCGTGGCTGGAAGCAGGTTCTTGGTGATCTCAGACGACTTATGAGGATCGGTCTCGGCGGCCATCTTGGAAAAATGCTCATCCAGGGAGACCTGGACCTTCGAGATGGCAGCATCAAGGGTGTAGATGGACTGCAGACTTGGAATTTCATGGAGTTGCAAGATGGTGGTACAGTCGATGCTACAGAATGATGATATCTTTAAAAGTACCCAAGATATTAGTTAGTTGAGGCAAAAAGCTGCAGCAAAAGCTAAATCCTGGCATTATGGACCCAAAATAAACATACCTGTCGAGCAAAGTATTCCTCTACAATTTCAACGTCATATTTCACTGAGCTGCACTTGGTGGATGCCAGTTCTAGGAGAGAACCAGCATGTTCCGCCTTCATTCCTTGTTTGATAAGGTGATCCTGTTTGGACAGCAAGAAAAGGTATTCAGGAGATTAATACAGATAGAGTCTAAAGCTTTCATTACCCTTAAATTGACAAGTTCCCACAAGTACAGAGCATGGTGGCTTTGACAGCAAGCCCTGTGTGACACCGTGGTACCTTTATCCAGCTGACATAAGAGCTAATGCGGAGGCGGGAAGACCAGCGCAAGGTGTGTAAGATGTCACATTCACTCATCTCAGGTGAGTTCATGGCCAGCTGGTTCATGTAGGTCTTTGATGGTGGCAAAATCCCCAGGATCCTCCACAGTATCAAGAAGTAACACTGAAGGGCACAGGCCTCCTGGAGGAAGCAAAAAGAGCGGTCGCAGCAGTGGCACTTGGTATCATGTCACGAGCCCCCAGACAGTAAGAACTGTTCCAAATACAATGTTTAAAGCAGACTGTATGCAGTCCTGCTCTTCAGCTAAGATCTGGCTCGCAAGTCTGCTCGGCAGGTCTTTGATAGAGAATGTATCTAATAACAAAACAGAAAATAGTAAAACACACGTCGAAATAACTTGCTCCACCTGTGCACATCTCACAGGCCAAAGCCATTGCTATAAGACAACTCTGGCTTCCCAAGAATTTATCAAGTAACCAAAAGAGACCGAGCCATTCTGCCGGCAACCCCATCATCAGGTGCCCCTTTCTGTGGCCTGAACTGCTGTTACAGGTTCCAGAGGTAGAGATGCATTCGTGGGACCAGAGAAAAAATGCCAGTGGGAGACTGTCACTGTCACACATCAACCACCATTCACTGAAGCGCTGATATTTAGGTGGCCATTAACTCTCAAAGTCACATAGTTCCCTCAATGTAACAAAAAGAAAGGCAAAATGGTTAAACTATCTCTAAGTGAACACAGCCACCCAAACTACATAGAAACACTGAGGTATCAGGGGCGCCTGGGTGGCTCAATCAGTTAAGCGGCTGCCTTCGGCTCAGGTCATGATCTCAGGATCCTGCGATCGAGCCTGAGCCACTCAGTGGGGAGCCTGCTTCTCATTCTACCTGTCCCGCCCCCCTCCCCGCTCGTGCTCATTCTCAACCTCTTTCTCACTCTCTAATAAATAAAATCTTTAAAAAAAAAAAAAAAAAGGAAGGAAGGCAGGCAGGCAGGCAGACAGACTGAAATATCAGTCAGTTCTGGAAACAGATAATTCAGTAACTGATTAGATCTCAGAAAGAAATTTCTGGTAGAACTGCTACCCAATCATCAAACACATTCCAAACTCTTTATACTCAGCCGGCGCTTCAGTGGTCTTACCAGGGCTGTTACGTTCTTGTTTTCCTTTCTCCTGACTGTATCAAGCTGGGATCCAGCCGCAAGCAGGGATGTCAGTGCAGCGTAAAGCTCATCATACTTGACAAGCTTAGAGAAAAGAACATCACATGCCTAATATTGAGGGGGGAAAAAATTTTTTTTTCTTATTTTTTTAAATATTTTGTGTGCTACCCCTACACTATCATTTAACCTCATGACTGGCAAATAGCTCATTCAAATAATAGGTAAGAATTTCTCATTGCAGCAAGATTCCCACTCAGGGACCTCTCTCGGTTTATGGGCTATGTGAGAACACAAGTGCAGGCATTAGAATGAGACAACTATTTTTGTCCATTAAAAATATCTGCACGTGAAGATACTAACAAAGACGGGAAGAAGATGCCCCTATGGCAAAAGTGAAGCCCGGCAAATGACATTTTCCTTCTAGAATAAGCTCAAATCCTAAAACAGGCCAAATTCCCTCATTACAAAAAGCAAGTCATTCCCTTTTCCCCTGATAGACTGATTTTGGTGGAAACCATCTGACCCATATGTAAGATGGGGTTTTAAAATTCCTGGTACCACAGAATCGAGTCGGTTCAAATCATCCTCTGAGGCTTCTGGGGACAGGACACAGTAGAATCTGGGTTGTGGGACAGCATCTGAAAAACAATGAGCTCGTTAAAAGAATGGTTTCATTCTCAACTCTGTTCAGCAAGCATAAAATGTAAAAACTAAGAAAACACTTCAGACACTTGAAGACACAAACAACCCTGGCACTACTGACACTCAGGGCCAGTCCTGTGCTGCAGTCCTGTGCACGACAGGATGTTTAGCACCCTTCCCCACTGTGACAACCAAACAGGTCTCCAGACATTGCCAAATGTCTCCTCTGGGGAGGGGCCCAATCATCCCTAGTTAAGAACCACTGCTCTAGAAGATAACAGAGGTGGCTCTACAATCACCAAGTTAATCATCAAAATTGGGTCCTTAGACTAACTGCATTAAACTTAAATGCTGTCTCCCCAGTATCAAAGGGACTAAGTAATAAGAGATCCCAGTGATACTAAATTCATACACAGCCTTGATGAGAGTTTCCACAAAATACATTTAACAGCTAACAATCCTAAGGATGAGCAAACACACACTAAAAATAAACATAAGAGGCACTTCATCAAAAGAATGGACAACTGCTCCTAAGAATCACCATAGAGAAGGTCATGGCTCCCATTATTTTCTGAACAGTACCCCACCATGACCAAAAGGAAATTCAGCCTTGTGGGCTAGTACCACTTTCCTGTGGAAAATTAAATGTAATCACTCAGAGTGGCAGGAATCCATGTACTACACTCCATGAGCAGCAGACACAAGAATTCCTAATTCTTATGTCTCAATGTTGTTTTGCTTTTTGTTTTTAAATCAATGTGGGATATGTGACAGTCTATTTCCAAAAATGTTTTGAATCCCTTGGTATTTGCCACCTACAGGGAATAGACTAAGTCTTGAGGAGTCTCTAAGCACCAAATTCAATCCCCACAATGAGAACCAGTGAGTCAGCTTCTTACTGACAATCTTCTTTCTGACCTGATGAAAAATGCTTAGACCAGTTTTCTTCTACTTCTTTGAACCCATGATAGAGAGGGGTGGTCGCCCGGCGGCTGCTGCTGTCCTGGGATCCATTTGCCCACCCAAAAGGAGGACTCAGCAAGTTATGCTGCACCTTTTAAAACACAAATACTCAAATTAAGAAAGACACATAGCGACATTCTGCATCTCACTGCAGGTGTGATAACTGATCAACGCATCAAAGCTTGGGAAACTCACAAACCAAACTAAAGTTTTGATTTTTCTGTAACTTCTTTGGAGAGCAACTTCTTGCCAAAGTACAAGGGGAACAGGGCTCAAGCAAACATTTTAGGAAATGCTGAAAAATCCTTAACTGGCCCTCCCGTCCTGATGTTGGATCCCTACAACAAAAGAGTTTACTAATCCATAAAAGTTACTGCTCAACCATCATTCAACCACTAACAAATACTCATGGAGGGCAGATGCTCAGGGCACTGAGCTGGACACCAGGTAAAGTCAGCTAATTCAAAGGACACCTGTGAACAGAACCTATAATCCAATGTTCACAAAACCATCAAATCAAATAACCTACATTTACTGCTCCTGGCTAAATACAAAGTGTGAATGCGCACACGCAAGTCCGGTGGTCTTCCTAAAGTTAATCATAAACCTACCACAACAAATGTTTAAAACCTAAAACGAACAAGTCACTTTGCTTTGGATCATGGCAACTCGAGAAGAAAAACACTCTCAATAACAGCTGGTAAAGCAAAAACAATGTGTTCATCTGTACCTGCTCGAACAGATACACAGGGGCTTTGGAGTACTGATGAAGCAGATAATCAAAGATCAGAAGCAGGCGAGCTAGGATGAGAGGCACGGACCGCGCCTGCGCATCCATGTTGGCGCTCAGCTCCTGGATGATCTGCACAAAAAGGGTCAGGATGGCCCGTCGGCCTTTCTCAGTGAAGTTGTGGAAAATGAGAAGGAGCAGCTGCAGGTGTTCCACATTCAAATCTTCTGTCTCGTTGGGCACCACCCCTTGCAGGGCATTCTGCTTCATTGTCGACAAAAACCTACCGCAGAGAAAAGGAGAACATGTCTGGTGGAAGAAGTCAGAATGTCCCCCAAGGGTTACAATGTCAAGTGCTGGAAGAGTTAAGCTTTTTAAACCCAGGCATCAAGATAACAAATCACGGAAGACAAAAATATACAAAATGTAGACAAAATGAAGACTAAAACATAAAGAGAAGATTAAAAATCCAATCTTGGCTACAAAAAAGGTAAATTCGGCCACAGAATATTCCTTGTCGACTGTGGCAGTAGTGTAAACACCCACTCTGCCATTTCTGACCATGAAAAACTGTAAGCTCCCCCAAAAGGTGGCTCATGTTCTTTTTTAATTAGTAAACTTGGACAGTTTGATAAACTAGCAACAGTTCAATTACTTTTCCCTATAATTTGACTCTACAGCTTAATTCTTATTTTGAGAGTTTACACTACAGGTTAAAATCACTGCATGATAGCACTCAAAAATAACTCAATGCACTAAAAAGCAATAAAAAATAAATTATACTATTCAAAGAACTGGTCAAAAGAGCTTTTATGCAAAAGAGGAATGAATGTAGCCAACTGTTTCCATTGCCTTTGGCTATTAGGAAAGAGATTTGTGTTTTAATAAGGGTTTCCCTCACCCCATCTCCCTATACTTCCCCCTCCCCCCCTTCCCCACCTCCTGGTCTTTTTGCAAGATTCCAAAAGAAAAATACAGTGGGTCTTTGGCATTCAAGGAGGTTTACGATTTCTGAAATCCAGATTAGAGCTATTTAATCATAGTATGGGAAAGAGAAAAGCAAAGCCTTTTAGGAAAACAAACTGCTTTGAAGACTCCTAACCATGTAAACAAAAATGGCAAATATAGGTCCATCTAAAGAGGATTTAGATGATTAATCTGAGCTTCCCCCAAGTAAAAAAATTCTTTAAAAGTTGTCCAAAAAAAGACTGCAAGTCACGCTGAGTGGTTTTCATGTTGAAAGCAAAATAACCAAAGACAGAGTTGGCTTCCCTGTTCCATCTCTCAAAAAATCAGGTCAAGGTAAAATTGGTTACGTTCAGGATTCAGGTTCTGTCTCATAATCTTCCCCCAATGCCATCAGAAACAGACTCCTCCGCCCTCACCACCCTCCACCCTATCATCAGATACCAC
Source organism: Ursus maritimus (assembly GCF_017311325.1). NCBI lineage: Eukaryota > Metazoa > Chordata > Mammalia > Carnivora > Ursidae > Ursus > Ursus maritimus. The sequence continues at coordinate 13,740,828 of NW_024425786.1, forward strand.
CTCAGAGCCCAAGCTAACTACAAAGAAGTCAAACAAATTTAAAAAGCACATAATCCTCTCTGCGGGGCTTCTGGAGTTCTCTTACCTGTCCCAAACTTTAAGGCATTCAGGGACATCGGGATCACCTTGAGCACCAGCTTTATGTTGCCAGATGAGTAAAAGGCGTGAAAGCACAGAGAGGCTTTGAGGGTGAATGTACAAGGGCCAAGGGCCCTCAGAGAAAGGAGCTACTCCCAGCTGCTGCAACAGCGTGTTCTGCCAGGAAAGACATACAAGAAACCATTAGGAAAAAGATGGAGAATGAGGCCAAAGGTTACCCATGAGCCCTAAATGTTACTCTTTAATGCTGGAAGAGTACTGTAAAGAGCACGCGGAAATTCAGATCTAGACGTGGTTTGGAGAAAGGTCATTTCACTCAACAAATAGCAAAACTATAAAGGGGAAATTACTAATCTAACCCCATTCACAATTCTAGTTAATTGGTGTCATAAATGGGGTCCTGAAAAAGGAGAGATGCACTGAGACAGCAGAATCTGGATGACTGTCCAAACGGGCTGACAGTTTTTCTTTCACAATCAGTTATATACTATAAGTAACACTCAAAGTGGGGAGGTCCTGCAACTCGTAGGTCCAGCCACTTGTAGTCTACAGCAGTATTAGCAGAGAAAGTCTGCCCGCTAAGATGTCAAGGCACCCCCAGTTAGTCAGGGCTGTCTTTGCCTCCAGTTGTAGCGCGTCTTTCAAATAAGCTTGACTTGCAGCTCAGTTATCTAAGCTGCAACTTATCTTCTCAAACACACACACAAACCGAGCAGGATGCCAATGAAAACCAGACAAAGGCCTGCCTTCTCACTTGGCTTCAGAAGACACAGATCATAGTTACCTCGGGATATAGGATAAATTTCTAAGTCTGTCAAATTAAATTATATTCTCATAAAACATCCCAGAGGACCCCACTCCTTGGAAATAATTATTCCGAATGTCACAGATATCAAGAGTAGTTCACACGTACTGGGCAGTTATCCCGGGCTAAGCACAGCACATACACTGTCACAGGAAATGCTCAGAGCTACAGCACCACGTGGGTACGTGCTCAGCTTGACTGATGGAGGACACAGAGCTCAGGGTGGTTTAAGAACACGACCTAAGCCACATGATTCCCAAACGCCCAAGCCAGGTTTATCTCTAAAATTTGCATTCTTAATCATTATGCTCCACACAGCCTTAAAGACTTTTCTCAATTCCTGACTCAAGGAAACAATTCAAAACAATTAACATGCCTGAGCTATACCAAAAACTTTACCTGTAGCACTCCCGGAATGAAAAACAAAAAATTTAGAAAAAAACCTAAGTGTTCAAATCAAGGAACATGCAGACATAATAGTGGCAACTATCAAGACCAAGGTAAACAATATTTGAAATAGCAAAATTTGAAAAAGCAGATAAAAGAGATGTATTGATCTTCTGATTTTAACTGCAAAACTGTGCAACTATACAGACAGGGACTAGAAAGATAACATGGAAAAATGTAAATCATGAATTTGGTGGAAGGATATAATGTTATATAACGTTATGGAAGTCATATTTTTCTAAGAGAGGGTTTTTTGTTTTGTGTCAAGTTGTTTCAGACCTCAGAGCCCTTAGAAGTGAGCGAACATTCCTAAGAACCTGGTTTTCCCCTATCCACTCCAACTCTCATTAGCCCTGAGTAAACGGAACTGACTTTCTAAGTAAAACTGAGCCACAGCCCACCCACGGAGGCCTGGCCTGAAGCATTCCCTCCAGCCCTCCAGGCACCCTGCACCCACCCTTGCTTCATGATGGCTCTCCTGGGCTTTCTGGCTCCAGCCTCCCCGTTCGTTCAGGCCATTTTTCAACGTTCTAACTGTTCTCGTTACTTCAACAACTGCCTTTTAGTGGATGATTTCTCCAACTCCATTATCAATCTTAATTTTTTTTAGCATTTTTTATTTATTTGAGAGAGAGAGCAAGCACGAATAGGAGGCAGAGACAGAGGGAGAGGGAGAAGCAAACTCCTTGATGAGCAGGGAGCCCAACATGGGGCTCAATCCCAGGACCCCGAGACCATGACCTGAGCTGAAGGCAGATGCTTAACCAACTGAGCCACCCAGGCATCCCTCAATCTTAATTTTTTAAGAACTGAATTTCCGACTCACATTTCCAACTACTTTCTAGATGTCTTCATCCCACTGGCATCTCAAAATGTCATCCTATTTTAAATGATTTTTTTAATAGTAGTAGTGGTAACTATTTTAACTAAAAACACTGATAAAATGTATAATTCTTATACACAAAACTCATATATAATTCTCATATACAAAAACATACAAACAGCTTTTCTCACTGGATTGAAATCTATAAAATTCCCCATTCTGACAGGAAGCAACACAATCCCATGGTAACACCACAGCTGACTGCCTGTAGCTCACGCCCTCATGAAAAGAAAGCCTCGCACTCAAGCTCTATCACACAGCGGCTTCCAGGCTGGCTGACCACAGGGACTCCAAGTTGTGTGGGTAAGCAGGCATGGCTTGTTTTTCAGAACAAAGAGAAAATGGCACAACGAGCCTCATGTAGCTCAAGAACCCAGAGAATCATTCTGAGCAAATGTGCAATAAATAAGCCTTCGTGAGTAAAAAGAACCCCTGAGCGGACTCAAACCTAGAATGAGCTCCCTGCACACTCAAGACAGCTCCATCTACCACCAAACCAACTCTCCTTGCTGATGTCCCCCTTCTGGTCTCATTTGGGTTGAAAAGGCAGGCAGTCTCTCAGACTCCTTCCTATCCATGTCCTTTATCCTTTACCCCATTCAAGTAATTTCCCATGATCTCTACCATGGGCCCTTTATCTACACTGTATCGCCCCCTTTCCTCACGATCCCACACTAATTCAAGTCCTCTGGATTTCTTCAGTGTTTACAACACTACCTGGCACATAGTAGGTGCTCAATGAATACTCAGTGAATGAATGCATGAACCTAGACCACTATGTAATATTAAGTTATTATATTCCTACACGTAGTAGTAATAAATAAGACAATAAATGCTAATAATAAATATAACATTAAATAATGATAGTAATAGTAACAAACTAATAAAATAGCAGCTAATCTTTAGTAGGCACTAGTACTATGTGCCAGGTATGTTTCTTATTTTACTTGTGATAAAATAATGTAACATAAAATTTACCACTTAAATCATTTTTAAGTGTACAGTTCCGTGGCATTAAGTACATATACACTACGCAAACATCACTACCATCCATCTGCAGTACTTTTTTATTTTTCCCAACTGAAACTCTACTAACTCGATACTGTGATATAAGAAGAAATACATATTTGGTCTTTGATCCATTCCTGGCACAGAGCTCCTAAAAATCTTGTCATTTCCTGACAGGGGTGAGAAGAACGTGCTTTGCTCTTCATAATAAACCCCTTTCAACATACCTGTGTTTATGATAATGAGGCCCCTAGACAGCTTCAGGATGGGGGCTGGTTGCCAGAGGAACCAACCACATGATTAGAGGGCTGGAACCTTCAGCTCCATCCCCAACCGGGCCTAGAGTTGAGTTAATCACCAGTGGTCAATAGAGCAGAATGCCAACGGATAGCCAGACAAAGCCTGCTTTCTCATTTGGCTTCAGAAGACACAAATCATCTTAGCAGACTGCTCTATTAAACAAATTTGAAAGAAAGAACTGAGAGGCCATGCCAACCAAGCACATGGCCTTTTAGCAGAAAGTCCTCTTCCCAAGATAGTCATAAGTCACCTTCAATAAATAGGTTTTGATTTCTTCTGTAAGTAGAGAAGCCTAGTGGTCTTACTAACTCAAAATGAGTCTTTTATTACTCTAACAGGTGAAGAAAATTTTTATGAGGTAACTTACATTTGCTTTCTTTCACAGACTGAGCTCTATTTCATTAACCTCCCATAAAGGACACTGTGTATGTCTTGCACTGCAAGTCAGACACCTTGGGTAAGTAACTTTGTATGTGGGTGGCTCAGTTAAGCATCCAACTCTTGGTTTCAGCTTAGGTCATGATCTCGGGGTCATGAAATGGAGCCACGTGTTGGGCTCCACACTTTGTGTGGAGCCTGCTTAAGATTCTCTCTCTACCCCTCCCTTTGCCCCCACCCCACCCCATGCACACACACACTCTCTCAAAAAAAAAAAAAAAAAAAGAACTTTGTACATGATTCCAGAGAATATCAATAGTAGATAGTTAAATTACGAGAACCATCCTTCACTTTCTCCCATCACAGCAATGAAATTTAAGGGAAAAATTTAAAGTCCCATGTTTGGAAATGGAATGAAGAGGGAGGTTTGATAATTTGTTCTCCATAAAGTCAGTGGTTATGGGCAGCCAAGCTGCATGTCCACACAAGGTCTGGAATTATTTTTTAAATGCTAAGAGAGCAACATCATTACAGGAATCTTAAGAACTCCTATTCTCTACAGGAAAATATTTCTTCCCCCACTATTTGGACAAGTTTAGGCAGAAAAAGGCCAAGTCTATGATCTTTGAAACTTCCCTAAATAAACTTAGATCTCAGCAAGGAGCTGATAACTTTGGCAGGACATCCTGACCCTATACAGTGTGAGAAGGTGCTGCAGGCCATATACTAGCTGAAGCACTTTTTTCTCTTCATCTTAGATAGGTCAACAACTTTACCACTCAACTTATATTCCCTTCCCTGCCAAAAAAAAATTTAAGATTTGCACGTGCGTGCGCACACACACATGCACATCGGGGAGGGGTGGAGGGAGAGGGAGAGAATTTCAAGCAAACTCCGCGCTGAGCGTGGATCCTGATGCGGCCTCAATCTCACGACCCTGAGATCATGACCTGAGCCGAAAGCAAGAGTCAGATGCTCAACTGACTGTGCCACCCAGGCGCCCCCAAAACAATTTTTTCATCTAACACTAGGCACATAAAAACAGGTTTTATGAATCATCTTTTTAAACAATGAAATAAATTTTTAAGAATTTCTCAAATGACCTGGGATGGTAAGAATCAAGTTTAACCTTTTGAAATAGCTCCTAGATTTCGTCCCTTTGGGAGCAAGTGCAAACCCCTGAACTGTGTCCTGATTCTCAGAATCCACTGAAATAATCTGAAGAATAACAAAAATTTTCTCAACAATCTTAGGGCAAACTATTGGAGAGATCTACCAAATTTAATTCTACTAGGGGAAGTGAAGGGTAGCTGCAACTAGGAATCTACATTTATTAAACAAATTCCCCAAGGATCTTTATGTACACTAAAAGAATCACTAACGCTGACCATATTAAAAAAATTATTATCAAAACATGACACTGTCAGGGCACCTGGGTGGCTCACTCGGTTAAGTGTCCAACTCTTAATCTCAGCTCTGGTCCTGATCTCAGGGTCGAGTTCAAGCCCCGAGCTGGGCTTGGAAAAGAAACACGCCATTGTCAAATGTTGGGAGAGAAAGTGAAGCCACAAATCTGACACACTGCTGGTAACAGTAAAACTTGGTGCAGCTACTTTTTTTTTTTTTTTTTTTTTTTTTTTTTTTTTTTAAGTAATCTCTACACCCAATATGGGGCTCAAACTCACAACCCCGAGATCAAGAGTCACGTGCTCTATCGACTGAGCCAGCTAGGTGCCCCACTGGTGCAGCTACTTTAGAGCGCAGTCTGGCATTACCTGCTTACAGTCGCGCACTCCATATCCTACCAATTCTACTCCCAGTTATCTACCTTGTTATCCCAGGGGACACGTACAAGATCACAGCAATACCTGGAGTAGCAACAGACTCTGACACAACCAATGGTCCATCAGTGGGAGCAGAGGGGAGATGAATAAACTGGTATAGTCACAAACACAATGGGACAGCATATAATAGTCAAAATAAGAACTACAGAATTAGCAATAGTATAGATGAATCTTGGCAATATAATGGAAAAAAGAAAGCCTAACAAGATTATATAGAACATGGTATCATTTACTACAAAGCTAAAAGAAAATGAATAATTTGAAAATTTAAGGAATATAAATGTAAAAATAAATATATATATGAAACTAATGAAAGGGGGAATTTGAGACACAGGATTTAAGACATCACCTACTAGTGGGGAGAGAAAACCCTAATATTTTTAAAGGCCACAATCAAGATTCTAGGCTTTATTTTGGTGGTGAGTTTGCAAGTAGACGTGTATCTGAAAGCATCTACCTACTACAATTTGAATGACTCTTTTAAAACACATATTTCCAACACAGATTTCTTAGATTACCAATGAAGTTAAGCATTTCCTAGAATTGTCAGCCATTGATATTTACCTTTTTTATAAACTGCCCTCTTGTCTATTTTGTCCACCTGTCTACTAGGACAGTCATTAGGAGCTGGTTTTGTAGTTTTTCCTTTGCTTTAAGCTTACTGAATGACTTGGGGATAAAGAACACATTTTCTCTTTCTTGAAATGATCCTGATGGGGCAGTAGGACATACTAGAATAATCTCTCCAACTCTTTCCAGGGAAGGGTTTTCCACAACAAACCATGTTCCTTTACAATTGCAACACTACAGCCTACTGGGAGCGGGCGCAGACAGTACTTGGCCGAAGGTCCCAGTGCACACAAACCTGCAGGTTGGGTGACTGAAGGTCAGAAGTTACCAGAGAGTGGTTGAAGTGATAGAGAGCAGCAGCGAACTCTTCATCTGATGAACCTGGAAGGCAAATAAGGACACTGATTATTCAAGCAGCCCCTTGATGCATCATACCGCCCTGCCAACAGCCAAACGCCACTGGGGGAAAAAATCCACAGGGCCCCTATCCTTTCTACTGACCCTTGAGTCCATCTTTGTCCACCTCCTTAATGATGCTGGCCAGGGTGGCCATGTGGTGTTCTGAAAGAGACACACTCAGGTAGTTTCGGATAAAATTGTTCCGCGAGTTCAGCATGGAAGAAGTGATGAAGTTCAAAATGTTGGAAGCCAGACCTAAGAACTGAAAAGAACATAAAGAACCTTATGTTGGGGTCAAAAGGCCAGAATACCTCCAAATCCTGAATACAGAGAGAAATAAAACATGCCCACAGATCTGATGCAACAAATGCAATGAATAAAAGAGTCAGATTTTAAATCCCCTACAGTAGGACAAAATTTAATGATGACAATCTTTCCCACATAATTCTACCAGTTATACAAAATGGCACCCGTTGAACACAACAGACTTCAGAGAACATTGTGTGAAGGCAGAGGCTTCTAGACAGACAGACTTGTTTCTGTCATTCATTCCTCTAAGGTCCTGCATTTCTTCAGCTCAAGGACATTATTGAAATAAGGAATTCTGGAGCCTATATGTGATCATTATACACACAGAATTCCCAGCTCTTTACTTCTCTCTCAAAATAAAATTGAATTATTGTGTAAATGTTTTATGTCCACAACCTTGAGTAGACTAAGCTATATCAAAGTGTGTTCCTTATCTAACTTACCAATATAGCTTTAGAACAGTGTTGATAGATAGTATGGCATCTAGAAATGCTGCTTGAACAAATAATTAACAAGCACTTACGATGGACCACACTTATGCTAAGGGCTCGTTAATTCTTCACAACACCCCTAAAGGCAGGTACAATCACTCCCGTATGACAGAAGACAAAACCAAGGCCTGGAGAAGTTTAGATTCGCCCAAAGTCTCGGAGCCGTAGTGGTAGCAGGATTCAAACTCACTTCTAACTCCAAAGGCTATGTTATTACTAAACCTCACTCCAAGAAACAATACCAAGAGTACAAGTCATTTAATCAAACACCATCAGTACACTTAAGTCTTAAGTAAAAATATCTAAATATTACAGTTAACCCAACCTACAAAATGTTTTAGTTCAAACGCTCTGCTTTTCACACCCCTTCTCCCCATCTCTCCTTCCCCTAAACCTCAGAAATCCACTCTTACCAACTCAGGATCTTTGCGACTAGCCAAAATGTTGCCCTTCTCACCAGGGGCTTGTTTACTGGGGCTTTTAACTCGAGGAGAGCTCTCCAGCGGAGGGGGCGGGGGAGGAGGCGGAGGTGCCACTTTCTCTTTACTGGGGGAGATGGTCTCTTCAAACCATTGCCCCAAAATAGGCTCACTGTCATCATCTGAACAGAGAAAGAAAAAAGGAATAAAAATAACACATTTTTACAAAATTTTTAGTACATCTGCTTTGTGGAAGTGTCTATGTGAAAAGGAACACAGGATGTCTTGATTTCAGGTAGTAGTTACATGGTTGCATAAATTTGTCAATACTCGGGGCGCCTGGGTGGCACAGCAGTTAAAGCGTCTGCCTTCGGCTCAGGGCGTGATCCCGGCATTCCGGGATCGAGCCCCACATCAGGCTCCTCCTCTATGAGCCTGCTTCTTCCTCTCCCACTCCCCCTGCTTGTGTTCCCTCTCTCGCTGGCTGTCTCTATCTCTGTCAAATAAATAAATAAAATCTTTAAAAAAAAAAAAATTTGTCAATACTCATCTAAATGTACACATAAAATAGGAGCATTTTATTGCGTCTAAATTATACCTCAACAATACCGGTATCTCTTAAAGGGGCCCAATGAAGAAAAAAGAAACAACCTCACTTTATTGGCAATAAACCAAACATTCTGGAAAACAAATTTTTACTTGTCTATTTGTTGAAAAGCCTAAATTAAGAGCTGCACCTTTCACAATACCATACATTACTCCCACAAACCTAATTATAAACAACCTGAGACATTTTTCTTATTCAATCTCTCCCCAAAGTAAGACAGGAGAGAATGTTCATTTTGCCCTGTTTTCACTGCAACAGAATCTGGAATTCCTCTCCCTACACCTCCCCAAGCCACACATTGATGGCAAAGGCCAAACCAAACCCCTCTCACACAACCTCCGGAGCTTCACTGGGAAAGCTCAGAAAAGAATTTGCCAAATGGGTCCACACAAAAAGAAAGAGGAACTGAGATGTATTCTGATCTTGGAAGAGACAGGCTGAAAAGCAATCTGGGCTTTGCTGAAAGTAGTACCTGTCCTTCAGTCTCCACGGCTCAAATTACTCATAAATAACAATGTCACCTATGAGGGCACAGAAAATCAAGATCCACACTAGGCAGGTGAAGATGGCAAACAGAACACTAAAGGAAGCCACAGGGAATACTTCCGGTTGCACTCCGCCGTCTGTCTCCTGGGAGACCGAAAGAGGCCTCTCTACCTTGGCTGCTGTCCTCCTCCGTGCTGCTGAAATCATCCTCATAGTAGGTGTTTGAGTCGGTCGAGGCACTGGCGTCGCTGCTCATGGAACCCTTCCTCTGACGCTGCAGGACACAGGCCTAGGAAAGCAGCAAGCTTTTGTAACTGCTGGTCACAAAAACAGAGCCGCCCTACTTCACCTCGTTCACCACATGAGACACTCTCTCTGTATCCTTTCCTTTCCTCTAAATCCAAGAAGTCCGCCTAATAGCACCCTTCCTTCAGGGCTCTAATCACTTTATCCCACCAAGGCACGCCAAAGCCAAAGCTACGGACAAGAATTGAAACAGGAGTGTTTCCAGAGTGCCCTCTAAGTTTCTGCATCAGCATGACAACTGTCACAAAGCATCAAGCAGCCTTATGTATCACAACACTGCAATCAACAACAGATTGAAATGTGTGCCATCATTCAAGAATTCCGCTCATCTTCAAAACCATTACCACAACTTTTGAGTTTATAAAGGTCACAGTATGTAACCTTATTCATTTCGAAAGGGTTATATAAGATCTTCCCAATTCTCAGTAGTGTGACGCCACCCACCTTTCTGTAGGAGGTTGAGAGCAATGTCAACAGCAGGTTTGTCAGTGGGACAGAATCTATCAGCCTCTGGATCCTCTGGATGGAGGTGCTCTGGGCCATAATGCTCAGGACCGCAGGGGGACCATCTGACTCCCAGCCCTGAAGGGAACCGTAGCAAAAGAGAATTCATGTCCTCCAACTGAGCAGGAAGTAACAACAGGATCGGATGGCTCAAGGAAGCTTCCCCAGAAGTGAGGCCAGCAATGAAGATGCTGACCCCGAGCATGAGCCCTCACCTTGTGCAGAGCTTCCACTTGCAGGTCTTGAAAGAGAGAGCTTAACAGCTTGACAGCATGGTTTGCCAGTATTACTGACAGCACCCCAAATCCCTGGTGCCTACACAAAGAAAACGGTAAACACCATGAATTACCACCTCAAAAGCAGGGGATCTTGCCATCTGGAGCCTAGAACCCTTTCAGAATCTATGACCTTTCCCCAGAAGGAAAAAAAATGCACACACAATATCTGCATATAATTTCAAAAGCTTCGTCTCCCGAAGCCCATCCACAGCCTGCCTCAGGATCCACAGGCTTCAGGTTAAGAACTCCAGAACCACAAGAAAGTCTCCCAAACACATGGCATTTTGGAATTCAAACTCTCAGTTCGAATCTACTGGGTGATGTGAAAGATGCTGATATTCAAAGATTGGTTGAATTTTTTCAAAGTCATTCTTTTGGGGCACGTGGGTGGCTCAGTGGGTTAATCGTTGCCTTCAGCTCAGGTCATGATCCCAGGGTCCTGAGACAGAGCCCCACATCAGGCTCCCTGCTCGGCGGGGAGCTTGCTTCTCCCTCTGCCTCTGCCTGCCACACCCCCTGCTTGCCCTCTCACTCTCTCAAATAAATAAAATCTTTTTTAAAAAATTAAAATTAAAAAAAATAACAAAAGTCATTCTTTTGCGAGAGCTTCTGGGCTGATGAACACCAGGACATGAGAGAACGGTGCGTGTCGGGAGTGCAGGGATGCGCCACGATCTTTCCCCACACCTTGCCCTAGGCCTCTCTTCCATCTGGCTGTTCAGAGTTGCAGTCTTTTGTAAGAAACTGCTCGTCAATTAAGAAAAAAAAAAAGTCATTCTTTCGAGAAGAAAAAGGGTAAAAATCGCCAACTTCTATAAAATATCTGGTTACAAACCAAAGAGAATGAAAGCAAAGTTTTACACATTAAACGTGAGTAAAACTTTTTCTTTCTGTCCAAATGACCAAATGACAAAGAATCAGTATACCTAATATACAAAGAACTCATGTCCATCAGTAAGAAAAAAGGACAAATACCAAAGAGAAAACTGCGGCAAAAGACACAGGCAGTTACAGTCGTACTAACAAAGAAATACGGGTAGGAGCAATGTAATATCATCCTTCTCCTTCAAGATTAGAAAAACATGAGGATTAATGACAGCCACTGTCAAAAAGGACCTGGAGAAATGGGCATATATGCACACAGAGCTAGTGAGAATGCAATCAGAACAGTCTAGCAAAACAGTGCAAATTTTCACGTAAGTGTGCCTTTTGTCCTAACAATCATACTTCTGGGAATCTACCCCAAGGAGATAATTAAACAAGTTCACAAAGATTTACATTTAGGAAGATTTATCAAAGCGTAGTTTATCAAAACAAGAAATTTAATATAGCCTAAATAAGTGTTTCAATAGGGTAGTTAACGGCATGTTTATATGGTGGAAAACCGCCAGCCATTAAACACTCACAGTGAATCCGAAACAGCGCCGCTGAAAAGTTATCTACAATATTTCCTAACAGGGATCCTGTTCTGTAAATATACACGTCTTATATATCTGCACTGAAAAATGTCTGGAAGAATGTTTACCAATTTGGAAGGTAGAATTTAGGATGACTTATTTCCCCCTTTTTCATGGTTTGTAACTTACACAAGGTACAGGTTTCCTTTTTCAGTGTCAAGAAACAAACCATTTTTTAAACATAACTGCTACTCTGAAGGATAGACCTTTTGGCATCCTCCCATTTCCTGCTACAGTGCCAAGCGTGAAGACAGAAACTCATAAAATCACAAACTACTGTTCTCTCTGGAACATGCTTACTTCCCTGCTTTGCCTGATCCTACTATCTACCATTCCAATGTCTATTTCAAATTTCAGCTCACTTAACACTTCCTCAAGGAAGCCAGCCTTGATTTCTCTGACCAGGCCAAATGCCCTTATTAGAATACTCTCTAGATACAATTTGACATATCTCTCCATGTATCTTGGAAATGTGTCTTTTTTTTGTCCATCACAGCATTCCAGAACTGACACAGAGCCTGGGACAGAGAAGACACTCAGTGAATAATCTGCTGAATGAGATCCAGAATTTGACCTTCTCCTTGAACTCCAAATGCCCATACCAACTGCCGACTCAACATCTCACATAAAGAGGTTTGACAGTCATCTCGAACTCAGTATGGTGAAGACAAAATTCTGTACTTCTTCCCTTCCTGCCACCCAAGCCCTAACCCAGTGTTCCCTGTCTCCATAAATTATACGACCCAGTTGCTAATGCCAAAAAATTTTGATGTCGTATATTTCACACTCAATATCCAAGCCATCAGCAAATCCTGTCAGCTGTACCTTCCACACATGCTGCTCTGACCTCTTCTCTCTGCCTTTCCCACCAGCACCCTACTCCAAGTCCCTTCATGTCTTGTTTGGAATAATGCACTAGCCTCCCAACTATTCCCCCTCCTTCCTGCCTTATACCCTACCGTCTATTCTCCTCACAGCAGCTGGGTTCTCCGGTCACTGATAACGAATAAATCAGATCAGATCACTCCCCTGGGGAAAACCTTCCACCACTTACAGATTACACTTGGCCCTGGGAGATGTGGCCCCTGGCTACCTCTCTGACCTAACTTTCTACCACTCTTCCCTCCCCAAGGGCTCCACTCCAGCCACACTGACCTTGCTGATCCTTAAAAATGCCAATCATACCTCCACCTCCAAATCTGAACAATTCTACTCCCAAAATTTGCATGGCTCACTCTGTCACTTCACATATGTTCTCTCCATCTTGTCTTTAGAGCCCATTCCTCACCATCCTAACTAAAATAACACCCCCGTCACTATCTAGCCCCTCTCTCTGGCTTATTTTTCTTCACAACACTTATATGAGAATCTATCATGAACTTATCGGTGTATTTGTTCACTGTTGCTCCAGTTAGAAAATAAGCTCCATAAAAGCACAGACATTGCTTTGAATACCGCTACATCCTCAATGCCTGGAGAGAGCCCAGCACATGGTTGGGACCGAATGAATAAACAAAATCCAGAAATGCCTGGGCTTAGAAAATAAAACCTCGAACCACATGGAAGTCCTTTCTCGAACTCCTCTACGAGCAAGCAGAGCTTATTGTCCAGACTTCATCAGAACAGCAGCAAATGTTGTAGGAAGCAAGCCAATAGGACCTGACAGAATCTTCCTTACAGGTTAAACACTCAAGTGAGTCATTAACTGCAAGTCACACCAGCCCGTTTTACAAAACGGAAGCATTTTTTTCTGACCTGAACCTCATAAAAACCCTGAAAGATGTATTACATAGACATTTTCCCCCTCTTAGAGATAAGCAAACAAGCTCAGAAAAAATGAGTGATTTGTCCAAAATCACACGGCTTTGATGTAGAGATAGGAGACTATGATCATCACCTTAGCTGTTAAATTTCACCAGGTATAGAGACAAATTGTTCTACTGATGTGAAGATGAGAGGGGTTACCCTAGCCCCCATCGATATAAAATGGCAGGGACACAAAACAAAACACGAGTAGCAATCGAACAGACACGTACCCTTTCCCAGGCCCCAGTTTAGGAGATCCCACTCCCTCTTTTGTACGAGAAAGGATGTCTCTGACTCGGAGTGCAGCCAGTGGGTCTTTCTCTTTCCCCTTATCAGCCAAGGCAGTAGGACTGAGGTTCAATATGAGGAAAAGGCTGTTTAACAAACACCAGGCACCCAGCAACTGGAAGTTCTGATAGTGCTGTTGAAAAAGCACAAAAGAAAAGTATGAACGCAGAGATCTTACAAGCTATGAGACAGGAATGCAGCAGAGACAGCCTTCTTACCTCTCCACCGGCCCGCCGGGAATTGCTGATCGCTTGTCCAATCATGTCATAGATTTCAAGCTGTCCAACATCAAACACACACAAAAATCTGAGCAAGTTGACCTACTTCACTACAAACGTTAATCCCACCCAAATTAATTTCACTTGAAGAAGTAAATATCCTCAAGGCACTTTCTAAGTGTAATTCCATCACACTTCAGCTCACGGGTCACCTTCTCAGAGATGTATCCCCCCCACACACAATCTAAAGCAACACAGCCAGGCCCCCATCGGATCGTGGTACATCACAGGGACTCGTCCTACACGCTCACCATTCTCGGAGACTATCTCAGGTACTATACAGGTCTCTGCTCAAAGTGCACTGACGCACAGCAAGCCCTCAAGTATGCATGCTGACTGAGCGACTCATCTTTCACAAGGTCCACTGCCACCACGAACACGCGGGGTCTTCCGCAGAGCCAACCATGTGAATGCCCACCTCTTAGACCTGCTACCGAGGGGAAGGGTATGGAAAGGACACTACATCCTTTCCTCTCCCGGGGAAGAGAGTGGACCTCGCACTATTTCCTCACTGAACGACAGAGGCCCCTGGGGCCAGGGGACCCGGCTTACACATTTCTGGACAATCGTAGCCGCGTCGCTCTCGTAGTCCTCTTCTTTGGAGCTCGTGGACCCCGTCCGCACCTGCTGGGCACTACCCACATGGAGGATGGCCATGCAAGTTGCCACACTCACACCTGGGGCGGGGCGGGGGAGATGCACAGATTCCAATCATGGCACAGTCCTAGGAGTCCACCAAAAACAGAAAGAGAAAACAAAACCCACCCCCAAGCCATTCCATGATTTGACAACTGAGAGTAACGTCCACAAGAGCAAGACTAGATAGTGTTATCATCCGGTCCGGCAATCACACGCTGAAGTATTTACCTGAATGAGCGGAACACTTGCATCCACATCCATAAACCTGCACACGAGCCCTTACTGTAACTTTTTCATAACTGCCAACAACTAGAAGCAACTGAGATGCTCTTCAACAGACGGATATACCGCAAACTACGGCACACCGTACAAAGACTATTATTCAGCAATAAAAAAAAGGCGAGCGATCAATTCATAAAAAACCAGGGAGGAAACTGAAATGCACACTCCAAGCAGAAGAAGCCAGTCTGAAAAGGCGACATACTATATAATTGATTTGAACTTTAGGACACTCTGGAAAAGTTAAAACCATGGAGACAGTAAAAATATCAGTGGTTTCTGGGGGTGGGGGTAGGAGAGCAGGATTATTAGGTGGAGCACAGGGGACTTCAGAACAGTGAAACTATCTTGTGTCATAGTGATGATGAATATAGGGCATTACACATTTACCAAACCCACAGAATGTCTACACAGAGGAAACCCTGATGTAAACAATGGACTTCAGACAATAGTGTATCAAATACTGGGTTCATCAGTTGTAACAAACATACCGTAGTACTGCAATACGTGAATAATAAGGGAAACAGGGTACTGGGGAGAGAGGGTAGATGGGAACTCTGTATAACCTGCTCAACTTCTCTGTAAACCTAAACTGCTTTAAAAATAAAATCTATTAACTTTAAAACATCACAAGACGTCTTCCCATTTTTCCAAGATTATGGGGGAAAACATTCCATGTTTGGTGTTTCTCAAAGACACAAAGGCCAAATCCATGTCTTTACATCAAATCCCAGGCCATCAAATTTCAACAACCCAAATCTGGGATCTTAAATCCAACTAAAAAATTATAAGGACTCTTTACCCAATATTAACTAAGTACACACTGAGAACCATGTGATATTCAAGAAGTTCCCTAAAAATTAAATAACCCCAACTTCAAAACTGCAAAAATCAAAGGCAGAGGATAAGGAAATAAGCTCTGGAGATGAGCTGGGGGAGACCACATTTTCCCATGTATCTTCAGCTTTCTCCTCCCACTGCTGCTGCCCTAGCTCAGGCTCTCACAGTGTCTCACCTGAAGACCACAAAATCCTAACGGAGCTTCCTGCCTCCCAACTTCCCCACGCCAAAATACCTGCACGCTGCTGCCTGAATATAGCTCAGAATTCTCAGGTTTCTACTGTCTGTAGGACATGGTCCAAATGACCGAGACTGCATTTCCCAGACCTCCGTGACGGTGTCCTCCTTTCTCTCCAGCTGTACAATACCCACTAATCACATATCCTCTCCCCTCACACCCCTTCCCTCCACACACACTTATACAGTGTGTTCCCCCAAACTCTAACATATTTTGAGTCCTGCTTCTGCCTCTACCTCGGTATAGACAAGTTGCAATCCTACCTGCCCTACAGGTACGTCAACAGAACTCCTTCATCACTACTACTTTACCCAACTGAAAGTGCCTTCCTCTTTATATTCCTATTTGCATCCGGATGTTCAAAATAAAGCTACTGAAAGAATGGAGGGAGATGATCAACCTCAGTAATTTCTTGGTGCTCCCAAGGTCAGGCTGCCAAAGCTGTTCAAATCCTCACTTAAGAGAACCAAGTAAACATCAGAAATTGTTATACCTTCCAAGACATACCAGGACTACAGTATTTAAAACCAAGGATCAGTGAATTGGGTTAAAAAGTCACTGTCATAATAACTTAAAAGAGAGTAAACACCAGCTGTCAGTCCCCACTCTCAAGGCAGCATGAGCAACAGGAAGAAAGGGGATTTTGTGGGAGCATGAAGAATAACATCTGTTGTGTTTATCAATATAAACAGATACCACCTGTTCCGTGAAGGCTTCCTCAGACTTGCTCCCACAGCAACACTCCATCTCTCCCTTCTTTGTACACCCAACTACTCTACACTTCCCTTTGCCTTTATCATCTCCTATTGTATATTATTCCATGTGGTCCTAACTGTTCTCGGTGTAGGCTCCTCGACAGCACAGATTACATATTGTTTATCTCGATATCACAACAGCGCTTGGCGTTTTGCTTTTCATACAGTAGATATTTACTCTTTGCACATACTATGAAAGCAAATATGTACATACTGTGCCACCAGCTGTGGAACAATAGGGTAATTCACAAGACTCCTATGGAGGCCTCATTTCACCGAGATGAGACATCAGACGATCCCCGGGGGTAAGGGCCCAAGTAAGAGGGAGAGAGCAGAGCACTCAGGAGGATCTCATGGCTTCCAGAAAGTATACCTGTGCTTCACTGAGAAAATGAGATCAGACATCATAACCTCTCACCTGCATACAGACAACTTAGGCTGAGGACTGTCACATCTTGCAGACGAGAGGGACTGAGAGGTTCCAACACGGGTAGAGAGAGGGTATCCAATGCCATGGTTACATCAATCACCAATGAATGAAAACTAGAACATGATGGAGGAGGAGGTTAACCAAAGCGTCTCTTTGAATCCCTTGCTTCTATAATCCGATAATTAAAGAAAGTTGGCATGCCATAAAAAACTACCCAGTTTCTCTCTTTTTGAGAGCAGCATTAGAAGGTAAAGCACACACTGTGGAGCACCTTACCCATTGCGAACAGCAGTGGCATCTGCTACTGTGGCCGGCATGATGAAGAAAGAATTGGCCAACACTGCATCTTGAAACCGATTGATGTAGCGCAGGAAATAGGGCAGGTTCAGACACACACGCAGTAGCTTCTCCGAGCCGCCTGCATTAATGACAAGGCTCAACCTTACGAACGGGCCTCTGACTGCTGCCTGATTCTTTTCCACTTACGGAACTTTTGAAAGCAGAGAAACCAGCTTTATGACCACAATTAAGAGTCTTACCAAGCTCTTGAAGACTAGCCACATTCTGAGCTATAAACACATTCTTGGTTTTGATAGCAGAGGCTTGATCTGTGGATGACTGCTCATCACTTTCTCCTTCAACCTAAAGAGAAACGAAGGATGTGAAAGGCCTATGATGATACTGTCACCTGCCAACTACTGCCCTGCAATTCAGAACCTAAGCGCCCAAACTAGCAGAGTTCTATAGATACTCTTCAGACTTCCCAGTTAATGAGGGGGGAATCCCTCTCTAAAGTTAGGGAAAATACAAGTTATTTTCCCAAGAGGAGGAGAAAAACATATATCTTGAACATACATATATTCTACAACTAATGGAGAGTGTGATGCTTTTTACAGAAAACTGTATGTGTTCTTTATAACTGTTTATTTGCATTGAGTAATTTTAGAAGAATGATCATCAGAACAGTATCAAAAGTGGACAGAAAATTAGGAGAGGTTTTGCTTTTTTTTGTTTGTTTAAAATCTTCTCTTTCTTTCTTTCTTTTTTTTTTTTTAAGATTTTATTTGTTTATTTGACAGAGAGAGACAGCCAGCGAGAGAGAGAACACAAGCAGCGGGAGTGGAGAGGAAGAAGCAGGCTCCTAGCGGAGAAGCCTGATGTGGGGCTCGATCCCAGAACGCAGGGATCACGCCCTGAGCCGAAGGCAGACGCTTAACAACTGCGCCACCCAGGCTCCCCCTCTTCTATTTCTTTCTACCCTAAGCACATACATCACTTTATATCACAAATGTTAAGATACAGTTGTTACTTTTTTCTAGTATTATCTTAAAACCCCCAAGGGATGAGGACATTTGGCTGTAGTTACTCACCGGAGTCTGTGGACCTACGGGTGGTGATGCTACAGTTCTAGGGTTGAAAACCGACGTCAGCTGGTTCAAAAAATTCATCTGTACCTCCTTCTGCCTCAGCTCTGGGCTTACTGGTGAGGCCAGCTCTTTCTGATCTTCCACTGTAAATACAAAACCAAAAACAGGGATGAGCAAGCAGAATGCCACCAGAAGCCAAAGCAGGAAAAAGCTGGCCAGAGAAGCAGCCAAAGAACTAGGTCTGGCGAACAAACGCTCACCATCTGAGAGTGTCTTCACCGTTTGCGGCAGCTTGGCCGATTTCATCATTGCTGTAAACGTGATAATTTCAGTCCTGTCTAGTCGGCTACAGCCAGTGCACAGGCCCTTGATGAGGAGAATCAAGTGTTTCTGAAAAGAAAACAAATTCGAATATGTCCTTCAGAAGATACTACTCTTTTGGGACTTCTCACTAGCACAGGGCCAAATTTAGGTTCGTATCAAGAATTAAAATTAGGAAAAACACTAAAGCAGAGATCATAAGCTGATGGTCCTCGGACAATATCTGGCTTACAAATTGGTCTTATTATGCTCAAAGTGTTGTTGCTGGATTTTTTTTTTTTTTTGAAGTTATAGCTAACTTTTTAAAACATGGAAGGTTCAACATACAAATCCAGATTTTTCATCTTTCTCAGTAATTCACAAGACACAGCAACGGAGTCTCCACCCCTGCGTGGCAACAATTAGCTGGAGCTACACAGTGATTGGCCCTTTATAGCTGGGTCAGGCACCCTTTTCAACTGGCACACTTCACCCATTTTATGTTACCTGCATGACTCCTGGAAACGTGGAAGTTTGCAATCCTTGCAAAAGCCTCTGCAGGCCTCTACACCAGAGGCTGGCAGACCACAGCTCCAATTCAGCCCACTGCCTGCTTTTGTAAATAAAGTTTACTGGACCACAGCTATGCTTGTTCATTTATGTATTGTCTGTGGCTGCTTTCATACTGCAAAGGCAGTGTTTAAAAGATAGAGACTAGTTGCAGCAGGGACCAAATGGTCAGCAAATTGTTCACTATCTGGTCTGTTACAGGAAAAGTTCATCAATCCCTGCTCTATGCCACCCTTCTCCGTCATTCCACTAGTCTGTCACAGTCCTACCTCAAAATAAGGGCCACAAATGAGCCCATCACTCTCACCTGGGAAACGGCACAAGCCTCATCTGGATTCTCCAGACGCAGGAGAGAAAACTCGATCAGAACTTTACAGGCTGCTGCCACCGACTGAAGCTGGTTCCGGGGAACTGAGAAAGGAATGGGCTTCACTTAACCTCAGACCGCCACAGTTCGGTCAGCCTCACGGTCAGTACATCAAACCAGACAACTCCCAAGCTCCGTGTGTCCAGCATTCCCAGCGCCGCTCCATGACAACAATCATTCAGAACCAACAATCCAAGGGCCCAACACAGGCATCCTGGACCTGAAAGCCATCCACTGCTTCTAGATCAATCTATCTTACATTTACTGGAAATTCATTATAATAGGAAATACATCACAGTAAGTACCAAGCGCTTCAAATATATTAACCCACTTAATCCTTAAACCAACACTTTGAGGTAGGTATTATTGTTACCCCCTCCCCCTCCTTTTCATAACAGATAGGGAAATTACACCATAGAGAGGTTAAATGACTTGCCCAAAGTCACAGGACTAGAATCAAATCCAGGAAGTCTGGCTCCGGAGTTCACCCTTAACTACCTCTCCTTTCCCATAGGTTCTAAATGCCTTTTACAAGAGGCTTCCTACACAAAATTTCCTTAAGCTAAAAGTGATTCCTCCACCAGTAGCCAGTGCCTATAATAAACAGCACTGCCCAAGATGGCTATCCAGCAACCTGATAGCTTCCTTTCATTTTACTTGCTTAGCAAACTATTTAAGTAAACAAATAATTAGAATTCTTCAGAACTCTGAGTCAGGATTTTTTTTAACAAGTAATAATGCAAAAATTCAAAAATAGTGGAAAATAAGGGTCAAAAAAAGTTTAAAAGATGGGGAACTGAAACTGAAATCCTTTGACATACCAGAGAATACAAAAGGAGAATTTACTTTCTCACCAAAACCAAATAAGGAATAGAGTTTTCATCTGAACCTCAGGTCAGAATCCGCCCATCCCCCTTAACCCTCAGATACTAACACACTAGTAATTACATATGCATGTATGAAACCAATAAAGTGCTTTTGATTAAGAAGGTACAGGTTCACTTAATGGGTTACAAAGCAGACGTCCAAACCAAGTACTTTTTAAATCCCTCCTGGTTGGCCTAGGTAAAGGAACTTCCAGAGCCTTATCAGACTGATAAGACTTAGCAGTCTCCACTGTTGGGTGCACAGGTTAGGAGTGTTAAAATATAGACTTCATCAACAACCTGTTCAGACACCCTACAAAGAGGAGACACAGCCACCCCCATCCCCAAACCCGCAGAAGGGAGTGAAATACTCACTGAGGCTGCAAACTGTTGTAATGTAATGTGTGGAAAGTGCAACAAAAGAGGAGTAGAAGGGCTCGTACTGCTTCTCGTGGTGCAGGATTTCGGATTCACTGCAAAAAAAGTAATTCAGCTGGCATTTATTTAGTGTTTCCTATCTGTCAAATACCCTACCCTTTTACAGACATCACCGTACTTAATCCTTATAGCAGCCCCACTTGGGAGGCACTGTTACCATCCCTATGTTCAAGAAAGTGAAGCTTAGCCAATTGAAAGTAAGCACCTTGCTCAAGGTGTCAAGCTTAGGGAGTAGCAAAAGCTAACAGGCAGGAAACATTTTCACACTCACTTAGAATTTTAAAAGTTCAAGTTAAAACATAGTAGGATGCCATTCTGTCCATATTACTGGTTGGCAAAGACCGAAAGCTAATAATGTCATGTGCTGGCCAAAAGGGAGTAGACCAGAGCACTCACAATACTGTTAGAAGGAATACAGGTCATAGTAACCCATTTTGAAGACCAAACAAGACCAGTCCATAACGCAAGAATCAACAACTCGGGGAGAAATCGCCTGATCAATGCTAAAACCCAAAATTCACCAGGTACCGGAGTTCTCCTGTCTCCTCACGCCCTCCTACCCCCAACCAGGACACAGCTAGATCACAACAAATTTGGGGATTTTAGCCATATCCCTTATCTTCAACTGAGGAAATCCTCTCTTCTGTGAAAATCTAGAGCCCAACTAAGTCTTAAAGCTATACATTTATGTCATTCTATCAAATCAGATGCTAAACCACAACCCATGAAACATGAAGACAATGAAAACAAAATAAAATAAAACAAAATGTATCATATTAAATGGAAAGAACAGAAGGCTGTGGCTAAACAGCTTCCTCAGTGAGTTAATTCTCCAACCAGAAGTATCAGCCCTGGAAGGGAAATGTACACAGGACTCTATCCACTTGCCAAATCAACACAAGAGCCAAAAAGACAAGTTCAACACTGGGGAGGTGCCAGTGTGAGTGATGAATCACCTCAAATAGCACTTAAGAGTCTGGCATTGTGAACACTCTGCTAAGTGGGGATTTATCTGGGATAAATGGGGATTTATCAAAGATCAGTTCCTTATCTCGGAATAACTGCTTCACCAAGAAAAAATATTTATGGAGCATCTATGATGTGCAAGGGTCTTCCTGCCCACCAAGGATCATTTCTATTTGTCAGATGGACAAAAAAGAAGAAACAAAAACCTTTAAACACCAAGTAACAGTTTCTGGTGGCAATCATACTGGTATAGGTCATATCCTACCCAGCAGAAAACTCCCTACTAAATCCCTGCTTCTACCTCATATACTTAGTTGTTCCTTCACTTCCATCCTCGTATTTTCTTAGTCATTGTTCTAAGATTTTCCCACCCTGTAATTTGATGTATTTTACTAAGTCATTTACCTTCTCTGTTTTATTTCAAAAGTTCATATCTGCTTATCCTCATGTTTTTCAGCTGAATAGGCTTACTAGAACTAAGAGAAAAACTGCCGACCCAAAGGATGAGCTTATTCTATTGTTTTCATTTCCATTCAGATAATGAAATAAATCCAAAATACAAGAATAAACTCATTTAATTGCCTGGTTCAATGTTGCCCCTTTGTGATTCTCCTGCCCTAGAAATGCACAACTGCCTTATTCCAATAAAAAAAACAAGAATGTACTTTGAGGAAAGATGGACATTGGCATACAAAAAAATGGAGCACTCTCAAGCTCCACTTACAGTTTGCTTAGGGCAACTAAGGATAAACCTGGGGAAATTAATCTGAAAAGACTTGAAGGAGGGAGGAAACGTGGACATGTGGCCCAAAGGACAATATCATATCTCTTGATTTTAAAGAAACAAGTGTGTATGAGTCACCTTCATTCCCCAAGAACTGAAAAACACCAAGATACCAGAAGACGCCAAGAAATGGAAAAAGTGGGACAAAACGCAAGAAGTTAGGTAGGAATGGGGAACAATGAAGAACTGCAGGCAAATATAACAAGAAAAAGGAAAATAAGACTTATAGGTAAAAACATAGCTCTCCTCTGGGTGGTCAAGCTATCTTCCTCAAACATCTGCTTCTTCTAACAAACATTCCAACCACAACACCACTGGGGCTGAAACACTGCTGAAAGACAGGGAATCTGAAACATTTATATCCCATACAAAATAAATGTGAGGCACAGTACAAAGGGAAACAGCAACTACGCAGCCCAGTCACAGAAATCCAATTTGACATGTAAGTAAAAAATAACTGGCTCAGTCTGGAAATATCTAGCTTTTTTTAGGAAGAGGTGGAACTCCAAGAGGACAAAATAAAAGACCACAGATTCACCTTCCTTCTCCCGCCTAGATACCATACTATTTATATCTTTTTTCTAAACTATGGAAACTCCACACACCCCTTTCCCTTCATCAGAGTCAAAACCCCCAAGAACAGAATCCACTATGCCTGTTTCATGATACAATCAGGAAACAAGTAAGCATAATCAATACAATTAAAAAATAACAGCATTAAAAAATATGTGCTTACTGAACATCTGCTGTGTGTCACAGAGTAACACACATTAAACCAAAGAACTAAAAGCTTTCAGATACCTCCTTCACTCTCGATAACCTTGAGGTGAATGTGACACTAAGACATAAACCAGCCATGAGGACTTATCTCACAATTACACTCTATCACTTGGTGGCCGGCTTTTTTTTTCCTGTAGGTCAATCATGAACTTCTCTCCTACAGCATGTAAGTTCAGAAGATTAACATTAGTGTATCCCTTTCTCCCTTTCAAGATATTTAGGAAATGACCGAACACAATCTAATAAGGATTTTGTAACAGATTCCACCTTCCGAAGTAGGTCTCTCTGGCCTAAATTTTACCGAACACCTGGGAGGCAGAGACTGAAAGAGACTTATCATTAAGGAGGCCAGAAACAGCCTAGGACTGGCTCATGGGAAAAGAGCTTATTTATTTATTTATTTATTTATTTATTTATTTATTTAGGGTAATCTACAAAGAGTCAGTCAAAATATTCAATGACAATCATGGTCACCAACATATCTTACCCAGAGTTAAGAAAGGAATTCTGTATCTGACAGTACCTTAAAACATAAGGTTACATTCAGCAATTATACTAATTAATCCCAAATATGGCATGTGCTCCACTGATCTAATTCTAGCTCCATTTCTGGTCTGGAAAAGTAAGAGGAATGTAAAGATGTTCAAACCTTACTACTAAAAGACATGCTAGCAACAGGCAGTAGAAATGAAAATGAACTTTTTGTTAAGTAGACTCAGGTAGGTTTTTCTTTTAAAAATCAAGACACCTTTGAAAGTATCCTTCCCAGTTTACCCATGCTAATCTATTCCTCCTTTGTTTCTCAGTTTGGTTACAAAGTCAAACTTAATAAATAGGATCTAGACCTAGAAACTGTTATCTACCTTTTCTTCAAACCCAAAGTTCAATTCCAACTATAAAGGTATGAAAGATTAGAGATGGCCAAGCGAGGGGCGCCTGGGTGGCACAGCGGTTAAGCGTCTGCCTTCGGCTCAGGGCGTGATCCCGGCGTTATGGGATCGAGCCCCACATCAGGCTCTTCTGCTGTGAGCCTGCTTCTTCCTCTCCCACTCCCCCTGCTTGTGTTCCCTCTCTCGCTGGCTGTCTCTATCTCCGTCGAATAAATAAATAAAATCTTAAAAAAAAAAAATAGAGATGGCCAAGTGGAATGCTGGAGCACGGAGAAGTCTCAGGGCAAGGCATCATCCCCAATGGTCAAATAGGGAGGAATTCAATGGATGAGCAGGCTGTCAGATAGGAAGGAAGAGCTGGCAATGATGTAGCCAGGACATCTAAAAGGGATGCAGAGAGTAGTAGATTGCAACAGAAAAACAGAAGGTCTCCGGAGGCAA
The DNA here is from genome assembly GCF_017311325.1 of Ursus maritimus. Taxonomy (NCBI): domain Eukaryota; kingdom Metazoa; phylum Chordata; class Mammalia; order Carnivora; family Ursidae; genus Ursus; species Ursus maritimus. The sequence goes on from NW_024425786.1 coordinate 13,765,740, forward strand.
GAGAGAAAAACAGGCAGTCATGATAATAGAAAGGGAACCCCAGGTGGGAGCACCAACCTCAGAAGTAAAGTAGTCTAGGCACCTAAACCTCTGCTTACCTACAAAACAAAGACCACCACAGCATCCCTACAGCGCTGACTCTGATCTGATCCTGTACTCAATGGCCGTAACTCTATATTCAAGAAATACTTCCACAATTCTGGCATCCTCATTTCATTTTTTTTAAAGATTTTATTTATTGGGGCGCCTGGGTGGCTCAGTCGGTTAAGCGTCTGCCTTTGGCTCAGGTCATGGTCCCAGAGTCATGGGATCTAACCGGCCTTGGGCTCCCTGCTCAGCGGGGAGCCTGCTTTTCCCTCTCCCTCTGCTGCTCCCCCTCCTTGTGCTCTCTCACTCTCTCTGTCAAATAAATAAAATCTTTAAAAAAAAATTTTTTTTTAGCAAAGACTTTATTTGTGAGTGCAAGCAGCGGGGGGGAGGGGGTAGAAGAAGAGAGATCTCAAGCAGACTCCACGCTGAGCTTGATCTTACCACCCTGAGATCATGACCTGAGTAGAAATCAAGAGTCGGACATTTAACCAACTGAGACACCAAGGCGCCCCTCATTTCTTTTTTTGAAAGGCAAAAAATTTATGAGAAACAGATTAGCAGGGTACTAATTTTTGTGATCTAAACCAGGGTCTGGCACTGTTTTTGTAATAGCCCATGTTTAAGATGGGTTTTTGCAATTTTTATATGGTTGAAAAATAATTGTTAAGACTATTTTGTGACACGTAAATATATGAAATTCACACTTTAGTACCCATAAATAAGATTTTGGAACACAGCCACACCCATTCATTTATGCATTGTGTAAGGCTGCTTTTGCTATATAATGATTGAGTTGACTAATCCACACAGAGAATGTACAGCCTGCAAATATTTACTCTCTGGCTCTTTACAAAGAAAAAGCATGCTGACCTCTGCTCTACACCACACTAAACACTAGATGATTGGTTGTTTTTTACTGTAAAGAACTTGCAAGCCAGGTATCCTGAAAACTTTTTTGGGGTCATATTCCTCTCATAGAGCCTAAAGAGGACATATAACCAGCTTCCTAAGTGAATTGGGGAACAAAACCAGAACCAAGGCTTCAGGGATCTTGCCTTACAATAAAAGTTTTTGTTACTAAACATCCATTAGTTTGGAGATCTTTTCTAAACCGTGAAGAGAGTTCTTACCAGTGTCTACAAACACAGGCAACTCTTGATCACCTTAGGGTGCAGGAGAGGGCACAGCACTGTCACTTATTCGGCAAAATTCAAACCTAGTTTGATATATTTGGTTTTGGCTCCTTCTACAAGCTGGACAGAGTTGCTAAACCATTAGTTTTAAAAAGATGGATCTGGAATACCAGATGAATGGGAGGGTGTCAACAAATGACTTTATAACCTACTCAGCTCATGTCCACAAAAACATAGAAGCAGGGGCGCCTGGCTGGCTCAGTGGGGCATGCGACTCTTGATCTTGGGTTTGAGAATTCAAGTCCCACATTGCGTGTGGAGATTACTTAAAAATAAAATCTTTGGAATAAATAAATAAATAATGCAAATATTCTAGAGTGGAACATTGTCCATTACAAGTCACATGATGAGTATAACGCAGGAAAAATACCTCCGAACCAAATGTTTATAAAACAGTTAAAAAAAGAGGCCACATAACTTGAGAGCAGTATCTTGATACTTGTTTACATCTTTAAAACATTCCTGGCTTAATAATTAGATAGGAAAATCCATCTGTAAAGTTAACAGTGAAATTACCAAACCCAGCCGTTATCTTAGTATAACTTAAAAAAAAAACAACAACAAAAAAACTTCATCCAAAGCATCACAAACCTAACAACAGGCACTACAATAAACAATTTGTCAAGTCATGGGCCTCCCTTGAGTAATAAACAGCAATCTCTAACCTTCTGGATAACATTAAGATATACCCTTGTTGGCAAGAAGCTAAAATGACCCAGTCAGCAACTGCAGATTGTTGAAGCAAGGTCTGACTAGTAAAATATAAGTGAGACTGCCTTCAAAAGCACGTCTACCATTAAACCAATGAAAGACTCCTCTGAGCAAGGTTAAGTCAGGAAAAGAGAGGCATTCTGATATTATGGCCTTGAATGAACACAACTGTCACGATCTAATAACTCTGGACAAAATGACAAAGCGATTTAATACCAAACCAATAAATGACCCCGTTTGTAAGAGAGTCTGAAAATATTTTATTGCGAGAGCGCGCGCGAGCGAGGGCACTGTTTCTGTGGGGAAATGACCTCAGACTAACACTGAAATGGTTTCATCAAAGACCGTTACAGTAGCAATATACATTAAGTGCGACCTGAAAAGAAAGTCCTCAGTGGTCACTAGTGGCTTCAGTCACAGAAAGAGCACGTGCCCCCACTGATTACAGCACCACAGAAAGACCGTTATTAAATTATCTGGCACATTTCCAATTTAAACCCCAGGCTCCGCTCTGGCCCAGGCTAGGGGGATGAGTGCGGGCAAGAAATGCAAACTCATCAGTGCTTTGACCTTAACACAGGGGGCAGCCCCGGGGACGTTCCCCTGTGAGCGCGAAGCTTCCCAAAGTCACTCCCAAACGGGTCCGACCACGCCCTCTCAAGAGGGCGTCCTCAAAAGTTTTCCTCGGGAGGGAAATCGAGGCACAGATAATTTACATGGACCGGCGGAAGGAACCCCGGACAAGTCCTAGTCTGCCTGGATCGGGGAGCCCTGAAGCCGCGGCTAAGGCGGGGGTGACCAAGCAGCAGAAGGCGACCTGGGAAGCGGGTCCAGACGATCCGGCACGACCTCCCCTCCCCCTCCCTGCGCCCGCCTCGCCGGGGCCGCCGCCCGGTACCTCTCGATGACTGAGGCCACCAGCTGCGGCAACTCCTTCATCTCAAAGGCGGAATAGGACGCGGACAGCAGGGGCCGCACCGCCACCTCCCAGCCCGGGGTTGTGTCCGCCCCCGTCGCCGGGGCCCCGGGCGCCGGCGTCGGCGCCGCCGCCTCTTCGCCGCCGCTCGTCGCCATCTTCCGTCGTACTACTGCGGCTCCCTTCGGGGGCTTGCCACCGGCCCAGCGCCGCCTCCCGGGAGGGGGAGGAAGTGACGCAAACTTCGCGTCAGACTGCGCGACGTAGTCGCCGGGCAAAACACGCGACACGCAGGGCGGCCTCCCTCAGCTCTCTGGAGCAGCGCGGCGCGGCGCGAAGGCGGGCCGGAGGAGCTGCGCCTGCGCACGATTTACGCCTTCGGAGGAGGGCGGGGGAGTGGTAATCTCCGCGCCTGCGCGCAGGGAGTCGTGCCTGAAGGTGGTAGCTATGTGGCTTCGGGGCCTCGGGGAAAGGTGAGTTGGGGATTTGGTTGAAGTTGGCAAGGCCAGGACAGCGGAACAGGCTATGCGTCTGCAGATATGATGGCCCCGGGCCGAGACAGCTAAGGACCAGAGTCTGATCACTCACCCGCTTGCTCCCCTCCCGAGTGCCCCCCACAAGAGTGATACTACAGCGCTACGTAGTCTACAAAACTTTTTACTGCTCACCACCTCTCGCTATGATAATCACTAGTCTTACTTAATTCGGTTCAAATCCCTGTTGTGTTTTGATTACCCTCACTAGTAATGTTACCGGCGTACATTTTACAGCACTCTCTGCAGTTTGTCCCGGCAGGTTGGGTTTTCCCCCATTTTTCTACCAGCAAAGAAGGATTGTAAGCTTTAATGACGGGCTTTTTGCCGAAATAGCGATCTAGCTTCCAGATCTAAGAGAGGAAAAGCAGTTTGACTTGACAGTTGACTTAAGGAAAGGTATGCGTGCTTCGAGGACATTCTTGGGGGGTGGAGGATGGCAAGCCCTAGGCCCTGTGGCCCACAGTCCGCCTAAATAAAGACATCTTCGCAAGAATTGTGGACGGTTTGATAACCCTGAAGCCCTGAAATTCTTCCCCAAGTGTTGGAGGACCTCTTTTACCCGTGTAACTCAGATAAATAAATTGGTACCTGGTGATCGATTTGCACTTGTAGTAAGAAATGAGCTTATTTTACAGTAGGGATAAAATGCAGTTAAGGCTACTCTTGGAGGAAAACGTGGCTTTAATGATAACCGTAGAGATTTTCCTTTATTTTCTTAGAGAATAATAATGACAATGGCAGGTTTCTTAAACATGAAAATACAAAAAGTTGAAGACAGAGAAAGACGCCTTTCCATAACACAGTATATATTGCACTATTTCAAGATACTGAACAGAAGCCTGAAAGAGAAGGCTTAAAATTTTAGAGTGGCTCTTGGGACATTAGTTTTATTTCACCCAAAGGACAAAATTAATCTGCAGAGGTTCTCTTGGAAAGGTTTCAGGAAATAATAGAAGATCAAATGTTCCGGCTCCCCTCCTTCCCCCTTTACCTACTGCTGGAAGAGAGAGAGTAAAAAGGCAAATGCAGCTGATCACAGGGAAATTTGCTCCTGTACATAAATTCACATTACTTTTTAGTATTTCTGGCTCATAGGTTTGGAGAAAGTACTCCAGGTTAAGATCTTTCTTTATAGGGGCGCTTGGGTGGTTCAGTCGATTAAGTGTCTGCCTTCTGCTCAGGTCATGATCCCAGGGTCCTGGGATCTAGCCCCACGTCCAGCTCCCTACTCGGTGGGGAGTCTGTTTCTGTAGCCCCCCCCCCCCGATTATGCTCTCTCTCAAATAAATAAATAAAATCTTTAAAAAAATTTTTTTTCTTTATAAATACCACATCAACTCCAATATTGGAGATTTGTTCTTGTGTTGCTACAAAGATTTGGAATGGCATCCGCATTCTAAAAAAAAATTTTTTTAAGTAAGCTGTGCACCCAGCGTGGGGCTTGAACTCAGGACCGTGGAATCAAGAGTCACATGCCCTACCAACTGAGCCAGCTGGGTGCCTCTCCACATTCTAAATTTAGATAAGAAAGGAACACAATAAATAGGGGACTAAAAAAGACTAGACAAAACACAAGTTTCTATACTCTAGTCCAGAAAATAAGATACAAACCAAAGAATAGTAATTTTTATGAATTATTAACAGAAGAATTTAAAATATTTGTTTCTGGGATGCCTGGGTGGCTCAGTTGGTTAAGCCTCTGCCTTTGGCTCAGGTCAAGATCCCAGGGTCCTGGGATTGAGTCCCACTTCGGGCTTCCTGCTCAGCGGGGAGCCTGCTTCTCCCTCTGCCTGCTCCCCCCCTTTGCTCGTATTCTCTCTCGCTATTGCTCAAATAAATAAAATCTTTTGGGGCGCCTGGGTGGCTCAGTAGTTAAGTGTCTGCCTTCGGCTCAGGGCGTGATCCCAGGGTTCTGGGATCGAGCCCCACATCGGGCTCCTCTGCTAGGAGCCTGCTTCTTCCTCTCCCCCTCCCCCTGCTTGTGTTCCCTCTCTCGATGGCTGTCTCTGTCAAATAAATAAAATCTTTTAAAAAATCTTTAAAAAATAATAATAAACAAACAAATAAATAAAATATTCATTTCCTTCTAATCCCAGGTGGCTGGGTAAGGAACTAAAATTTTAAAACTTATAAAAAAGAGATATGGTATGGTCATATTACAAGAAATGCAGTGAAAGAAAAAAATTAAGCAGCCATGACTGAATAGTATCAATGTGGGGATTCAGACTAGGAGGACGTGTGAAGAAACCCACAGGGAAGTGAAAACATTCCGTATCTTGACAGGAGTCGTGGTTACATGGATATACACACAATATTCATTCAACTATATGCTTAGGATGTATACACCTTAGCTGTTAAAAATTATACCTCAGTCTAAAAACAAGGGGGACCTGGGTGGCTCAGTCACTTAAGCGTCCATCCAACTCTTGATTTCGGCTCAGACCATGATTCAAGCCCCTGCATCAGGCTCTGCATTCAGCGTGGAGCCTGCTTAAGATTCTGTCACTCTTCTTCCACCCCACCCCTCGTTAATAAATAAATAAAATGTTTAAAAGATCTCTTTTAAAAAAATAAAATGAAAATAACAAGAGGTCACTGTCACTCCAGGAACCTCAAAGCAGAAATATTGGCAGTTTTTATTGCAAAAACAATCCCATCTGATAGAAGAGTTGCTTGAAATAAATCCTAGTAGGTATCATGTGTCTTTCATTACATGAATAAATCACCAGTATTAACTCCCCAGGGGCCAATAGAGATCAGTCTGTTCTCGATCTTTCACAAAGTTACAAGAACCAATAGTGCATATTTTGTGAAAACTCCTAATGCAAAACAGCTACAAACGGAGAGCAGCTCCTTTTTGGTAATTCACGATGAAGGGAGTTTTGTTTTGTTCTGTTTTTTAACATCAAGACTATAAGGAAATAGGGACCCCTCGGTGGCTCAGTCGGTTGGGTGTCTGCCTTCAGCTTGGGTCATGATCCCAGGGTCCTGGGATCGAGTCTCACATCAGGCTTCTTGCTTAGCTGGGAACCTGCTTCTCCCTCTGCCTGCTGCTCCCCCTGCTTGTGTGCGCTCTCTTTCTCTCTCTCTCTCTCTCTGACAGATAAATAAAATCTTTTAAAACAAATAATATAAGAAAATAGATTAGAAGCCTAATTCAATTTAGTAATATGATAGTCATTTGTAATCCACAAGTATTGATTATTTTTTCATAATACTGCATTTTATATGGTATGAATTTAAAACAAAGAAGAAAATGTGCCTTGCAGCCTTCTTGCTTTAAGAAAGAAGCAATTTTGGCAATTGTGCAGGGACTAGAATAGAATGTCAGTTTTACAGAATAGCAAGAAGCAAGACTTACAGGAAACTGAGGAAGAAAAGAGGGCAATTGAAATGATTAAAATTATAATAAGGTGAAGATCCAAATTTGCAATGCTGTTCAGTAACAGCCAATGTGAATTAATTAATAAAAGCTTGACCGGCAAACTTCTACAAAATGAAACTTAGATACACTAATTCAGCTTAACCCAAATAATTTACATAAGATCACAAATATATCAGAAGAGTTTTGTTTTAGGGGCACCTGGGTGGCTCAGTTGGTTAAGCTGCCAACTCTTGATTTCAGCTCAGCTTATGATCTCAGGGTCCTGGGATTGAGCTCTGTGCTCAGCACGGAATTTGCTTGTCTTCTCTCCCTCTGCTCTTCCCTTGCTCACTCTCTTTCTTTTTTTTAAGATTGTATTTATTTGAGAGAGAGAGCAGGAGTAGAGGGAAAGGCAGAGGGAGAGGGAGAAGTAGACTCCCCACTGAGCAGGGAGCCCGATGTGGGGCTCGATCCCAGGAACCTGAGATCATGACCTGAGCCGAAGGCAGATGCTTAACCAACTGAGCCACTCAGGCACCCCAGTAAATACAATCAAGAAGAAGAGTTTTATAAAATGATTTTTGTATTCTCCGACCTACCTTTGCCATTGTTTAGGATTTACACTCAGCAAAATTTTGGACCATCAGATTTAGAGACAGGAGGGAGAAAGATAAAGCAAATGTGGAAAAATGTTAACATTTGGGGAATTTGAGTGAAGGGTATCTGAGAATTCTTTGTACTACTCTTAATAACACTTCTCTAAGTATGAAATTTCATCAAAATAGAAAGTTTAAAAAACCAGTTTGTAAATACTTTGTGATTAGGAAAACATGATTTGAGGGGCTCCTGGGTGGCTCAGTCATTAAGCATCTGCCTTCGGCTCAGGGCGTGATCCCGGTGTTCTGGGATCGAGCCCCACGTAAGTCTCCTCCGCTGGGAGCCTGCTTCTTCCTCTCCCACTCCCCCTGCTCGTGATCCCTCTCTTGCTGGCTGTCTCTCTGTCAAATAAATAAATAAAATCTTAAAAAAAAAAAAAGGAAAACATGATTTGAGTATAATGACATAGGTGGCAGGCACTCAGCAGAAGGAAAGTAGTGTACTTAAAAGTCTAGAAAAAGTGGAGTCAAACAATTGTACTGTATCCTTTCGCACTGTTAGGGGACAGGGGAAGGGAGCTGTCCTGGTCAGCAGAGGTGAACATTCTGGTCTCTTAGCAGAAGTATGTCTATCATAAAAACCATGTGTATGATATCACATCCTCTATTCTAACTAACTCCAGAATAACCAAACAAGCTTATAATAGCATTTTAACTTATTATACAGGCTTTTTTTTTTATAGGATATGCATTCCAACTAGCAGACATGAGTATTCTCCTTTTCACAGTTACCGTCTTCATTGTCATCTATAAACCGGCATTCTGGCTTGTCAGTCTTGTAATCTAGATTATTGTATGACAGCACACAGAATATACAACATCACCAAAACTGTAAAGAATAATGGCACTTATATGAGTAAACGTGCTCATTTTAGTTTGCTTTATTGACTTTCACTCATTCCGATTGCAGGTGAGGTGATAGTAGACAAAGAGTGTGCTTCTGTATAAATCTGTGACTATTTTATAAAGACACCCTCCTAAATGTCATCAGTCTGTATACTGGGAAAGGCACCTTCTCAGTATCACGGATCAGAAATTTACATAAGCCTCAGTGCTAGTGGGAAAATGGCTTCTTGGTTGGAGGTCAGTCTCAAGGTCAGTAGTGCCTTAAGAGGAGGCAGGTGTGCACACGTCCTTTACGTTATTATAAATCCTTACTGGAATGATGGTCTAAATAATACAAGATAGACTTGCCTGAAAGAAGAGCATTCGATTGATCTCATAAAAATCTCTAATGGAATAACACTTAAGAATTTCAACCTTGTGACCATAAAAAAAAAAGTGGTTGGGAGATCCATATTGCTAATATGGAAAGCTCTCCATGATACATTAAGTGATAAAATCAAGTTGCAGACTATTATGGGATCTGGAGAGATACATGCCAAATTGCTCAGTGGTAACCTCTGGGAAATAGAGAATGGGGGAAGGTTTTGAAGGAGAGATTGATTTTACTGTTTGGGGCATTTTTTTTTTCTCTTTTTAAATAAAGCACTTGGAGACCAAATTTCGATAAGGGAACAGAAGGCTAGCTGAGGACAGAGCACAGGCTGACACCCTGCAACCCTCCCCAATGCCCCCTCCACCCCCTGCCGCCCTCACTCCTGGGTGGAATTTGTGTGACATTCCTCCAGGAAAATTCCAATTGTCTTAATGCTTTGCTGGAGGGAAAAACAAACTTAGCTTGATAATAGCAAGGCCTCCAGTATGCTGAGGGTCTTCTTTCGGATATGAAAGTCCTTCTGGACACCTGCCTTTTTCCTTACCTCCCTGAACCCCGTCAACCCCATAGTATATAATCAGTCGCTCCTTACAACCCCAGTGCAGCTCTTTCTACCCACAGGTCCTGTTCCCGTGCTTTAATAAAATCCCCTTTTTGCACCAAAGACATCTCAAGAATTTTTTCTTAGTGGTTGGCTGTGGACCTCACCCCATCAACCTCACCTATATTCCAAAACTACATCAGTTTGAAGCAGTTCATACAAATACCAGCATCTCCTTCATTATTGAAAGGTAAACGGTACCTCTCAGTTTACATTTTACGAACAATAAAAGTGCACAAAATGTTGCCTACTTTTGGTTTTGGAATAAGTGAAAATATTTTGAATATTAAGGTAGTCGTTACAAAGAATAGTGTTTTCCAAAGCCTATCTGGACTCTGAGCCTGTGTAATCAGTTTTTTATTTTGTTTCTATAAGTATATACCAGTATAATAACAAAAAGATACTTTTCCCTTTAAAAAAATTTTTTTTAAATATATTTGAGAGAGAGTGAGCAGGGGGAGGAGCAGAGGGAGAGGGACAAGCAGACTCTGTGCTGAGTGGAGAGCCCAATGCAGGGCTTGATCCCAGGACCCCGAGATCATGACCTGAGCTGAAACCAAGAGTCAGATGCTTCATCGACCAAGCCACCCAGGCACCCCCGATACTTTTCCCTTTAAAATAGAAGTTATGGTATCGTAAAGCTCATTCCCATGTTGATCTTGTGAGCATTTATTTTAGGTATTAAATAGGGTTTGTTGGACTTGTGTTCCAGGGCCCTCCAGAAAAAGACGAGTAGGTCTGTCTCTTGGCATTTCAGTAAATACAATTCCTAAGTCACCAAAAGCACTACAGAAATTTTAAAAACTAGGGACAAATGTCTTAAGGCAGGAAGGAGGTGTTGTAACCACCTAGGGAAATATTTGTAGGGGAGCAGCTTCATGCTTAAGATTGTGGAGAGTAGGGGGGCGCCTGGGTGGCACAGCGGTTAAGCGTCTGCCTTCGGCTCAGGGCGTGATCCTGGCGTTATGGGATCGAGCCCCACGTCAGGCTCCTCCGCTGTGAGCCTGCTTCTTCCTCTCCCACTCCCCCTGCTTGTGTTCCCTCTCTCGCTGGCTGTCTCTATCTCTTTCAAATAAATAAATAAAATCTTTAAAAAAAAAAAAAAAGATTGTGGAGAGTAGAGAAGACAGTTTAACGATCTCTGGGAGACACAGAATGAGACAGTAAAATGCTAGGGCACATCAGTGGAGGCAGTCTTGTGGTTAGCAGCCAGGCAATTCAGGTGTCCTGGGTAGCCGAGACCCACAGAGGAGGCTTTCTTGAGTTTAGCTGTGAGACACGCCAGATCTGGAGAAGAGAAGAAAGCATTCCGAAGAAAGCATATAGGTAAAGAAGAGTTTGGGGACTTAAAATGTTAAATGAGCAGAAATCACTCAGTCCGTCTTGGGATGATTCTGATCATTGTAGCTTCTGTGCTGGGCTCTGACAAAGAATAGCAATTTATAAGGACAGTGAAATTACAAATCTGAAATTTTTGAGTTATAGACACCATATAGACTGTGAACCTGTCCCCCTNACGAGTAATGAAATGCATTCAGAGAGTTGGAGTGCCTTGCGTTAAAGTCTCAAACATGGGATACCTGGGTGGCTCAGTTGGTTCAAGTGCCTGCCTTTGGCTCGGGGCAGGGTCCCAGTCCCGCATTGGGCTCCTTGCTCAGCGAGGAGCCTGCTTCTCCCTCTGCCTGCTGCTCCCCCTGCTTGTGCTCTCTCTCTCTCTCACTCTCTCTCTTTGACCAATAAATAAAATCTTTAAAAAAATAAAGTCTCAAACACATACTTCAGGAAGTGAGTATTTTTTTCTGTCATACTTTGTTCCAGAAAGGATTTAGGGCATCTTTTTAAATACATGATGTTCAAAATGCATTTGTTGAAAAAAACCAATTAAATAGCATGATCCCATTAAAGAGTCTGTATACAAGAACACTAAACTCAGGCCATCAGTGCCCGTATGAGTAATATCAGTAGTAGTCCACAGTAATTTTTGTATTTTAACTCTTTCTATAATAAGCATTTTCCTTTTTTTTTTTAAGATTTTATTTATTTATTTGACAGAGAGAGACAACCAGCCAGAGAGGGAACACAGGCAGGGGGAGTGGGAGAGGAAGAAGCAGGCTTCCAGTGGAGGAGCCCGATGTGGGGCTCGATCCCAGGACTCTGGGATCACGCCCTGAGCCGAAGGCAGATGCCTAACGACTAAGCCACCCAGGCACCCCAGCATTTTCTATTTAAAATCAAGGAAAAGAGGGGCGCCTGGGTGGCTCAGTCGTTAAGCGTCTGCCTTTGGCTCAGGGCGTGATCCCAAGGTCCTGGGATCGAGCCCTGCATTGGGCTCCCTGTTCTGCTGGGAGCCTGCTTCTTCCTCTCCCACTCCCCCTGCTTATGTTCCCTCTCTCACTGGCTGTCTCTCTCTCCATCAAATAAATAAAAATAAAATCTTTAAAAAAAAAATCAAGGAAAAGAGACTTTTTTAAGTGACTTAGGATCCTGACTATTCCTGATGCTGTGACCAGAGGGGAATTTCTCATTGGCCTTGTAAGTAATATGATCAACAGTGCCCTTAACAACATCTCTAGACTCAGTACAAGTTGTAAAATCCATTTCTGAGGATGGGCTATGACGAAATATAACCCCCAAACCCAGCCTAGATGCATAGCTAGTTCTCTGCCGGCCTGGCTTAATCTGGGGATGGAGTTCAGAGTAGCTGGAAGAAAAGATGATTATATATATGGGGGGTGCCCACCACATATCTGCCTCCACCCATCTCCTGAGTTTTTGGTTATTCTCATTGCTCTCTCTTCACCCAGTTAGTTTTCTTTGTATCTTATCGTCTATCATTTGCTGGTGTCAGCTGTGCCCAGTGCTTTTTGGGGCTGGGTGAGCTGCAGACCGCACAGATCCACAGTAAACTTCCTGGAGCACAGCTATTCTGCGATGCCAGATAAGCAAGGGGCTACCTAGTTGAGCAATCATTAAAGCTGCTGAGAGAAGGAACATCCTCAGTAAAATGAGAGAGTCTGACCAGAATTTATGGCTAAACAGATGGCCACAGGGATGGCCATCAGTTTTACAGGTGTTCCAGCACTCCTAGAATTAGGCCTTGTACTCCCCAGAAAAAGGGCAAAGGGGTGAACTCACAATGCAGAATTGTGGACTGCAAGCAAAATAAATTTTAGAGGACTAGTAACAAACATTATGTGGGTTTCAGAAAAGTTTACCTCTAAACTTGTTCTGCTCTTAAATTGTAGGGTCCGTTGTCTCTTAGAGCCACCCACAGTTTATGACAGTAAAACCATGTTATCTGCATGTTAGGTTACTCACCTTTTTTTGCTGGGGGGTGGAAGGGAGGGAGGGGAACAGGTGGCAATCTCTTCCCAAAGTGGTATTAAATCAGCAAGTCACAATTTTAAGAGGAAGGAGGGTGGGGCATAATACATTACTATTTAACCCCCTTCCAAAAGAGTAACATTATCAAAAAAAAATTTTTTTTAAGTTTTATTTAAGTAATCTCTACACCCATCATGGGGCTTGAACTCACAACCCTGAAATCAAGAGTCACATGCTCTTCCAACTGAGCCAGCCAGGTGCCCCTCATCTATCAAAAATTTTTAAAAACGTTCTTATTGACCATGAATATTCTAACTAATTCTGTATTTAATACATACACGTTCCCCAATAATTAACTGCAGAGTCAAAGGTTAGGGGAAAATTATAATAAAAGCCACAAACCATTTTACATTCCCAGTCCCCACAGGGACTGAGAATCACTAAATACTATTTAGCTGCAAAATTTTACACCAAAAAATCTTGAATATTGACCAACCAATTTTTTAAAAAATGACCTAAAAAATACCAAAGGGGCACCTGGGTGGCTCAGTCGGTTAAGCATCTGTCCTCAGCTCCAGTCATGGTCCTAGGGTTCTGGGATCCAGCCCTGCATCCAGCCCTGAGCAGGGAGCCTGCTTCTCCCTCTCCCTCTGGCCCTGCTTGTGTTCTCTTTCTCACTCACTCTCTCAAATAAATAAATAAATAAAATCTTTAAAAAAAAATACTGAAGAACTTAATTTTTTAAGTGAAACATTGCAGGGGGCTCCAGATGAACCTAATTAATGAAGGTGGGGAAACAGATGGCCCGAGGGAGATGCACAGAAATGGAGGAAATCAAGAAAACAGATCAGAGCACAGGCAGGCAACAGGGGCAAAGCCACAGGCGGAGGCTGAGAAAAGCTCATCAGAACCAAGCATGGCTTTAAGACGAGGAGAGGGGGAGAAATGACAAGATGGACACAGGCCCACGCCGTTAGCATGGGCTCTTTCTAGCACTTGCTTTGAGAGATCTTTCAGTAAAATGGTAATGATTAAAGCCGAAATACGGGGACTTTTATGAAAAGGCAAGTAGCTTCCCCTCTACCGAGCTTGTTCTTTTGGATTCTGGCACATACGTAGGTAAATAAAAACTAGCATCTAGCAGACTGGGGGGCTGTGCAAACAGAGCCCGCAGTGAGGCAGGTGCTAAAGATACTTCCATAGGACATACTTGCTTGCACATACTTCCATAGGACGGCCGAGATTCCAGCCGGGCTTCCTCACAACTAGGGCAGAATCTTTTTAAACCTGTACATATTCCCTTCTCCCAGGACACTTTAAACAAACTATGCTTTGAGTTAGGATGAATCAATGCCTGTTTTTTCTGGAGATACTTAGATGCTCATTTACTCATTAAGATCATCTTCACAATTTTATCAGTCAAGTAAAAGGACTCTCATTTTTTTCCTTTCACTAGCATCATCTACCAGCAGCATACGAGCACAGAAGATTTCAAGTTTTGTTTTTAAATAACTCAACTCTTGGGGCACCTGAGTGGCTCAGTCGATTAAGCGTCTGCCTTCGGCTCGCGTCATGATCCCACGGTCCTAGGATCAAGTCCCGCGTCAGGCTCCCAGCTCAACAGGAAGTCTGCTTGTCCCTCTCCCTCCGCCCCTTCCCCGCCTCAAATAAATAAAATCTTAAAAATAATAATAACACAACTCTGTGTGATTAAATTGGCATGTTTCCCTATGAAAATAACACTGTGTCTGCACAGCTTGCAGCCCCCTCTAATTCAGAAGTCGCCTCCAAGTCCCACGCCACAAAAAACAACTGCCATTCGTGCCACTCATCACCCACTTTATTCAGACACCTGAGCGAACCGCACTCCCCACAAGGCTAGAGATGGTCTCCTCTGCACATTTCATCCTTCACAGGAAAGAAAAACGCCATCATTCCCCAGATCTGGGTGCAAAGGAAACTTTTAGGACTTTTTCCATTTGTCACAGAGACGATGGCCCAGCCGATCGGCATTGCTTCATCCACAACACGCCAGTTTCCTACCCCCATCCAGCCCTCCCCTCTTTTAAAGCTGCAAAGGTTACAGCGGTAACATTTAAAATCTACTCACTTGAGGAGAAATGTGGTGATGCACTCATGAATTTATATCTAAAAAGTAAAAAATAAATAATGAAGTTCTTAAACAGGATGGCTGGCTCCAACTAGGTCAGAAGAGGACTAGCCCAGCCTGGGGGTGAACTGAGAGGTCAGGAGGTACCGCAAAACGGGGAGAGTCTCTCCTCCCTCGAAATCTCTTGCAGGTTCAGGCAATTCAGGAGTATTAAGGCGGCCTTGGCTCGGACACACCTTAGGTGCAAAGCACAGGCAACGAGTGACAAACCGGGCACCGTGACACGCCTGTGTTATAGACTGCACCAAGGACCGGGCAGCCCCACCTGTTGAATGACAGCCTCCAAACGAGGGGCCTAAAGTAAACTTTGACACCACATAGATTCTGCAACTCTTTGGAGAGAAGGCATGAGAGGCTGGATCCGTCTCTGAGCCTCGACTAAGCATGGATCTTCTTTCTCCCCGACGTGAAAGAGCAAAAGCACCTCTGAGGTGGAGTTATCAATAAGAGTTCCCTCCTGACTTTGAAGCATGAGGCAGAGAAACAGAAGGATTTCTAGATAAGCCTGGGAAACACAGAGGGCGAACCGAAATCAACTGAAGCAGGCCTCACAAAAGAGAAAAGTCTGTCGGGGGATTTAGTAAAGAAACAACATTCACGGACGGGGCAACAGAAGGAAACAGGCTGACGGCCTTCAGATGCTGAGGGCAAGTCCGGCGAGATGCTGAGATGCCCGGGTAGAGAGAGCTCAGGCTCCATCCGCCACCGACGCGGAGCACACGCAACCCGAAAGGAGTCCCCATGAGATTGCAGCTTCCTCCCCACGACTCAGCTGAGATGAGCACCCGACACACGTCCCCGCCCGACCCGTCGGCCCACAGCTGCAGCTTCCCATTTGACCCTCGCTGCCCTCCGCTCTCCGGCAGTGGGGTCCTGCGTCTTTACCGCCAGGCCCGGTTCAGGAGCTTCACCTGTGCCAGTCTCTTGGTGATCATGGTGGCAAACACCAGGCCGAAGAGGACGCTGCTAATCAGCACGTAGTCGTAGTCGTCCTTCAGGACGTCAAACTGCTTGGACGGGTACACTCGAGTCTGGTAAATGTCCAAACCATAGGCCACAACCTGGAAGGCAGAGGGAACGAGAAATACGTAAGGCCAGTGGTCCACCACGACCTCACACTCTGGTCGGAAAGGAAACGGAATCCTCCGCTGTTTCCCGAGCCTGAACCAAAGAGCAGCTGCCGCGCATGGTGGCTGGGGGCTCTACTCACCAAACAAGTGGACTCCAGGCCTGAGGGAGCTGTGTAGATACCTCGCATTCGAGAAACCGTCTGGTTGTAGTTAATGAACCGCTCGGCATGTATCTGCACGTCTGGGGAATATGGGATCAGGTTCTCCTCCCTGCAAAACATCAGCCAGGACCGGCATTCAAAACTGCAGCAAGGGGGTCGCTTGGCTGCCCTGAGTCCCGGGAGCTTTCCAGGCCACATACCCAGCCTCACATCTTCCTTCGAGGTCTACTTGCATCAGGTAGTTAAAAATGTAGCCGCTGAATGTTAGCAAGGGCTACTAGAAAGAAACCTGTGTAGAGGGTAGATCTGGATTCCAGCCCTGTTCTAAATCTAATGACAGCCAGCCAGTAATTCACACTACAGGAGGAAGTCAGCGACGTTCTAAAACCCGCACGTGGAACCACTAGGCCAATTCCTGCTCTTGGCTTGAGTGCCTCGGTCCACGCTCCTCGGAAAACTCTAGACTCATCCCCCATGCTTCCCAGCTCCAGCCGCCCCACTCCTTAAACTACACTCCCCCTTTCCTCCTGTACAAACACAGATCTGCTCTCTCCCCACACTGCTCAGTTCCCTGCACCCCTAAGTGAACAGAATTCGGGACAGGGGCAAGAAAATGTGCAGAGATGATGACAGGCAATACAAAACTGAATGCTAACGGGGACAAGCTATTGGTTTCTCCATATGACTCAGCCCCATGAGCGCCCCGAGCTCATTCCCTCATGTCCCCCAACCCCACCAGCTGCTGTAGCCAGCGTGACCTCCTCCCTGCCTCTGGCTCGCCAACCACGGTCTCAGAGCACGGGCACGGCTCTCCCCGGCCTGGGAGGTCCTCCCCCAGACAGCCACAGGCAGGCTTCTGACCACCTCCAAGTCTTCACTCCACAGTCACCTTCCCAGAGGCACATTCCCAGGCCACCCTCTCAAGTTACACCCCCTCATGCCCCCCTCACCCCTCCATAGGCCCCAGTTCCTTCTTAATTTTTTCTCCCTTGCTTATTATTATTTCCGTTACTTATCTTATGTAGTGTCCACTCATCCCCCCACCAGCATGTTAAGCTCCACAAAGGGAGAGGTTTTCGTCAGACTTGTTCCCGCTCTGGCCCCAGCCCGCAGCACAGCAAGATAGCACACAGCAGGCCGAAGACCAAACTTCCAACAGGTCACGTTCCTTAGGGTCAGAGCCTTCGGTACCACCTGTAAGCATCTCACCTGCTTTGTTCTGTCGGGATCTCGGGACGGCGGGGATCCAGCAAGGCCTTAGGAAGGGAAAGAATTGCTCCGGAAGGCAGCCCAACTGCGGAGAAATAAGTGGGGTCATGGGATCAAGCCCATGGACTCCATGGGCTCGACGGGATCAGCGGGGAGGCTGCTTAACATTCTCTCTCCCTCTCCCTTGGCCCCTCTCCCCACCGTCCCCTGTCTTGCACACATGCGCCCTCTCTCCCAAACAAACAAACAAACAAAAAGGAAAGAAATGAGAGCCGAGTCAATCTCTCACAGGTGGCAAAGCTGGACTAACTTTATCTGCTGAAATAAAGCCCTCCTCGCTAGCCTCCTAGTGGTCAAAGAGTGTTGTGCCCGTGATGGGCCTCCAACTCTGTCCTTCAGTATGGCACCCTACGGAGCGGAGCCCCTCCCCTGGTCACTCACTAAGCAAGTGTCGGCTGGTGATGCCCCGCTCTGTGATGGTGGCTTCCATGGCGCTGATGGAGGATGGGAAGATGTAGGACTGCTGGAGGACCTGAGGCAGCTGGGGGCGGTCCAGGGAGCTGAAGGCAGTGGCATTGTATTGCTCGGTGCCCTCGTAGAGCTCCAGCACCGTAAACTCATTGCGCCGGGCCTTGGTGTTCCAGTATTGGTACTACAGAGAGGAGGGGAAGCAGCTGGGGACTTAACTGCTGCTTGGGCTGGAAAGGAGTATGACGCAGGAAGGTACCTTTCCACACACGAGCTACACGTCTAAGAAGGAAAGAAACCACCCAGCACCCCAGTCTTCTTCCCCGCTACCAAGTTTACTAACTTTCAGGGTAGTTTTATCTAGCCTTACCCGAAGTTCACCGTTAAGACAAAGGAGTTCTCAAGATACTTAGAAGTCAGAGTAACAATAGCTAGGGTCTCAGTACTTATCCCGTGGCAGGCAGGCGTCATTCCAACCCAGACCAGAGGGACACGCTCGTAGCCCTCCTTCACGAGCGGTGCAACACAGAGAGCTCAAGAACCACTTCAAGGTCGCACAGTCGGGAAAGGGAAGGGCTGCCATGAGCCCGAGGCGGTCTAATGCCTGAGCAGAGCCCCCTAACCAGCACCTCAACTGCCATCTGGCCATTTGGATCCTACAGAAACACAAAGCAGCCACCGGTCTCTGGAACAAGAGCCAAGGAAAGGATTGGAGACACAGGTCTTGGCTGGGCTGCGTCCCTGGGACTGACAGCTGTACGTCTGCCGCTCTTACCACCACCCAGTTCTCTGAGTGCACGATGTGGACGGGGCCCTTGGCCTTCCTCTGCAAGGAGGAGTGGATGATGCGCCCGGTGACGCCATCGACGAGGAAGATGCCAATGAAGGTGCGCTCATGGTGGACGTCTGTGCTCTCCGTCACCACGGCCAGCAGGTTGGGGTTCAGGCTCTGGGGAGCAGGACAGAAGAGTTCCTTCAGAGCCACGACAGCCCATCACGAGCTCCAGGAGGCGGACAGGCAGGCCTGGAGCCCGCCGGCTCGGCGGAGGAATCGGGCGTTCTGGCCCGAAGAGCTTGCTATTGGAGCTCATCACCACTGCCCTTGGTTAGAATCCTTGGGTGCCACGTGCCACAGCCGGTGCTCTGCTCACATCACCTCACGGGATCCCACAAACAACCTCGCAATGGAGCTACTGTCATCCACACGCGGTAGGTGAGGAAAGGCTGCAGGTCATAAAGCAACTTGCTCACATCAGAGACACAGTAAGTGGTTAAGTCAAGATATGATTCAATCTGCCCACTCACTGACCTCAGCCCCCGCTCCAGCAGTGCTGTTTCTCCACACTGGGACCCTCCCTACGCCTAAACCGACAGAAAAGTCTCAGTCCTCGTCTCACCTGACCTGCTAGTACACTGCGACACAGGTGATCGCCCCTTCTCAAAACTCTCTCAGGGCGCCTGGGTGGCTCACTGGGTGAAGCGTCTGCCTTCGGCTCAGGTCATGATCCCAGGGTCCTGGGACTGAATCCCACATCGGACTCCCTGCGCAGCGGGGAGTCTGCTTCTCCCTCTGCCTCTGCCTGCCATTCCCCCTGCTTGTGCTCTCTCTCTAATAAGTAAATAAAACCTTTTATAAAAAAAAAAAAACACTTTCTCTACCTGGTGTCCAGGACAGGTGGCCCCCTGTTTTCCTCTACCCCACTGGCCGCTCCTTCTCTGTCTACTCTGCAGGCTCATCTCCCCAGTCTCCTGGACATTGTCTATACTCGCTATGGTCACACCACCCAGGGGTGCTGGCAACAGCCAAGGTTACGTACCCACGCAACACTCTCCCTGAACTCCAGACGCTAACAGGCTGCCATCTCAGCATCTCTTCTTAAAAGTCCCACCTCAAACCTGACACACCCCAAAGGGAATCCTGTCCTGCCCCTGCCTAAAGCCTGTTCCACGCAGGCCTCCCCATGCGTCAGGGTCTTAGACCCAGGACCTCCAACTCCTTCTCTCTCTCCAGCACAGACAAAACATCTCACCCATTAGCATATCCTCCTGGCTCCTGGAATCTGGTCCCTCCTCACCGCCCCCCAAAAAACCCAGGTCAAGCAGCCACCATGTCGCCAGGCTTACTGTAACAGCAGGTCTGCCTCCTGTCTCCCTCGATCCTCTGGTCTCCACAGCAGGCTGAGTGAGCCCTTAACCTCAATCGCTTAGGTCACATCCGTGCTCCAAACTTCCCACAGCACTCCAGTTCACCCAGCATCAAGGCCAGAGTGGTGGCCGTGATACGTCCTGCCACCCTCCAACCTCAGCAGCCTCGACCCTCCCTGCTCACCCCATTCCAGTCATACTGTCCCCCTGCCTGCTGTTTCTGGAACACCCCAGGTCCACTCCGGCCTTCCTGTCCAGAAGGTTCTTCCCCTGATACCACGCACTACCCTTCCTCCTTCCTGAGGTGTCACTATCTCAGTGAGACTCTCCTTAACCTCCCTATTTTAAATTGCACCCCCTTCCAATCCCAACTCCCCCCTCCCCGCTTCTCGGCTTTGTTCTTCTATAGAACCAGTCTCCCCTGATACACTGTACATTTATCTATTTATTTTCTTTCTGGCCTCTCCTGAATACAATAACAGCCTCAATTTTGTCTATTTTGTTCACTGATGTATCCCAGAGTCTAAAAGAGTGCCTGACATCCCAACAGCAACACTCCCCCTCAAAAAAAAGTACAGCTTCCCCTCTGTGGTATTCCTTCTAAAACCCCAACCACAGTCTAACCATGAGAAAAACATCAAACAAACCAAAACTGTCTACAAAACACCTGCCTGGTACTCTACGAATCTGTCAAGGTCACAAAAGACTAAACAGGCCAGAGGAGACTTAGAGAAACGTGGCAAGCCCATGGAGCGTGGAGCCCGGGGCTGGGCCTGCGACAGAAAGAGACCTTAGCAGGAAAACTGGTGAAACCCTGAGAAAGTCTGCAGTTTAGTTAACAGTCTTGTACCGATGCTGGTTTCTTAGTTTGCACAGACGCACCACAGTGCCCCAGGGGAACCAGGTAAGGTGCACATGCGAACTCGATGCACCATCTTTGCCGCTTTCCTCTAAATCTAAAATTAGGCCAAAATGAAAAGAAGCTTATTGAAAAAAATCTAAACTGAAAAGTGTGTGTGATGAATACAAATCCAAAAAGCCCTACTCTAACCACTACTTTTTTCAACATAGAAAAGCACAAATACTCTTAGTAAATTTTAACTCGTAAAGGTAAAATTACATAAGGGATATACTTTTTCTAGTACGAGTCAGGTGTACTTTTGAATTTGTATCACCTTGGCTGTTCTGAATAAGTCAAACTGACTGCAGCCACAGGGAAGGGATCCATCACTAAGGATTTCAAATCAAGAGCGCTAATAACGTTACCTACGCGGCTGGCACTGTTCTAACCGCATTATGTGTTATCATTAATCTTCAAAACAATCGTACGACAAAGGTGCTCTTATCCCCATTATATTCTTAAACACAGATATTCGGGAAGCGTCCGCAAATTACCCGTGATGAGCAGCTAGTGTGGGGCGGAGCCAAGTCTGTACCTGGCTGTTCCAGCCGGGCCAGGCTGGCAGCCTGCGGCACTGCCCCACGCCCGTCAGCTGCCTTGGCCGTGCTACCCGGCTCTATCACATCTCCTCCAACTCAGCAAAGGGTGTCACTAATGACCAGGTGTCACTACGAGGACTGCCTTCTCTCCCAACAGTTTTGCAGCCCACTAGCCACCTCTCTGTCTCCCTCCTTCACCACTAACTAGTGTCTGATCACAGAGATGGAGTTTCCAATGGATCAACGAAGGCATAACCCCAGAAAGTTCTATCAGCACTATCACTAACAGTAAGAGCTAACAGCTCCTGGGCAGCAGCTGTATGCCAGGTACTATGCTACGCACGAGTGTCATGTGATCACCACGACAACCCTACGAGAAGGACACATTATACTCTTTTGACAGACAATAAATTAAGGCTCAAAGGAATGAAATGACTCACTCAAATGAGATGACTCACCAAATGAAATGACTCACCAAATCCTAGAGCCAGAATGCAAACCCTTGCCCTTCTGCTTGGCATCCGACTGCAGAGCCATACCTTATAGAGCACGCTGCGGTCCCCCATCACGCGGCCCTGGGAATGAACGTGCTCACTGCTGCGCTTCCCCTTCACCGTGACGATGCGCTGCACTTCCGGGGGAATCGTCAGCTCCCAACTGAGCTCAGTGGTAAGATCCTAGGGCAAGGCCAAGAGAGCCAGCACTTATAATCTGGAAGGTACACTTAGACCTGTGATAGCTGTAGCCGGATACACCCCACACTCCTTGATTTGGGGCCTTCGTGCCCAAAGAAACAGAGATCAGAGCTCCGAGGAAAACAGCAATGAGGATCTGGTTCGTGCAGATGTTCTGGAACTCTGTTGGATTAGGCAAGATACTAAAGCTAGTAAGAAAAGAGAGGAACGTTCAGCGGTATCTCATTGTTTATCTGAGTAGGAAATACCCAAGGAAAGTTTACTTACTACTAATAGCTACGATTCCTGTATCCGAGGCCAGCAGTAAATTACTAGTAAGGACTTTGAAACGTTATGGGAAATGTTCTTTGTAGTCAGAGAAAACCAATTCACAAAGTTTTACGATTAAATACGTTATTTTTTTTTAAGATTTATTTGTTTGAGAGAGCGCGAGCACGCAAGCACACGAGCTGGAGGGGCAGAGGGAGAGGGAGAAAGAATCCCAAGCAGACACTACGCACGGAGCACGGAGGCCGATGCGGGGCTCAACCTCACAGTCCTGAGATCATGACCCGAGCCAAAACCACGAATCGGACATTTAACGGACAGAGCCAGCCAGGTGCCCCATGGTTAAATACGGTATTATCCATCCGTATCCGGCGTATACGTGGAGCTTTGTGTCTTTTGTCTCCCCTTGGCCACTGTTTCTTCCCGTGTCCTCAGGACTCCAGCGATCATGACACCCACGAGCTTGCTCCCCTCTATCCACAAAGAGCCATCTCTTTCAAGGTCCCCTTTTAACAACTTGAGGGGACAATTTTTTTTTTTTTACCCACAAGGGTAAAGAACATGTTTTCTGAGGAGACCACTTCCCATGCTGTTTCTGTAAAGATCAACTGTTACAAAATGTCAAGAAAAGACACTGCATTTTAAAGACAACAACACCTAAAACTTAGATGGCCTTTGCCATGTGCCAGGCATTGCTTCGTGTGAGTTACACGTATGAACTCCCTGACTCCTCATGACAACCTTACGGAGTAGGTCCTCTATCACCTTATTTTATAGGCAAGACAACAGAGGGCCAGAGAAGTCATGGGCCCAAGGTCCCAAAGTTAATAAGTGAAGGGTCTGGCTTCCCACTCAGGCAGCTGGGTCCACGCTCCCAAGCTCTAGGCCGCACTGCCTCTCAACAGGCCCTGTGGGACAGGATGCAGGGCCTCTGGTGAGCACACGCCACAGATCCCTCCTGTCCGCACGCCTGCTAACGACACCAAGGCCGGCTCCCGGTGAAGCTCAGAGCTGGCCCTTAGGGCCCGTGTCTACCACTGTCTGCTAGTGCTGGACTCAAGTACATCAGCATTAGAGCAAATCAATCCCATTTCTAAAAACAAGATTCAAAGCACACATTCTATCAAGAGTGGATCGATAACGTCATCTTCATACAGAAAGTACAACTCATTACTCATCCTCCATTCCCACCTCCCACCCTCTCATGAACAGACAACATCCCTTCTCTCTGCTATAGAAAAGGAACATGGAACAAAAACTCCGAGGGGGCGGGGCCGGGGAGGGGGGCGGCGCCTGGGCGGCTCAGTTGGTTAAGCAGCTGGCTCTTGATTTCAGCTCAGGTCATGATCTCAGGGTCCTGGGATCGAGCCCCACATCGGGCTCCATGCTTAGCAAGGAGTCTGCTTAAGGATTCTCTCCTTCTCCTTCTCCCTCTCCCTCTGCCCCTCCCACCACTCATGCACTCTCTCTTTCCCTCTCTCCGAAATAAATAAACCTTAAAAAAAAAAAAAAAAAAAAAAAAA
>NW_024425786.1:13789507-13833565 GCF_017311325.1 Ursus maritimus
TCTCAGAAATAAAAAAAAAAAAAAAAAAAAAAAAAAAAAAAAAAAACCTCCTTGGGGGCCGAAACTTCATCTATTGGGCACTGCTCTTTTCATAGCACCTAGCACCTTGCCTGCCACGTAGTAGCTGCTCAATATGAAAAGGACTATGAATCAGACATTAGGACTAACGCTGATCCACGTTTACAACAGAATGAATAGTATAATCCACTTCTTAGCCAAACAGCCAAGCAACACGTATACCCCTCCCATGGAAGGTCCTGCCAGGAGGGGCCTTCCCTACCTTTCGAAGTCGATATCCACATAGCCGTCCCTGTTCTGCATCCACCAAATAGAAGAAGATGGAAGGGGCGAGCTCATGTAGCTGTCGCAAGACATTCCGAGTGGCTGGGAACGCCGTGACCTTGAAAACCCCAGGGAGCCCGAGGAAAGAGTTAAAGGAAAAGGATGCTCTGTGCACAGTTTCTCAAGATTTATTACTGTTCGCCATCAAAACGCCTTAAGGATAAAAGTCAATCTTAAAAGAATTAAAGTCCACTGAACCCAAATGGCCTTAAATCTACTTTTGCTAAGAGCCTCAGTTTCCGCAGGCGCAGCAAGAGCCATCGGGTGCTCAGAGATGCCCTCCAAGCCCACACACGTGCTGACTGCACAGAGCTCCAGCTCTGGCCGCAAGCTGCCGTGGGACCACCATCCCCGCACCCGACCCCCCCAGGTGCTCTCCAGCCACTCTCAAGTCTCGTACCTTATACTCATCATCGATCAACAGCAGCACCTTGGCATAGTCTTGATCCATGATGGGGAGAAGCAAAGACTGCAAGATGGGGCGCTTCAGCACTGGGGGAGCCACCTGACTCCACTTCCCGAAGATGGGATTGAAGACATACAGAGAACTCATTCCCGTCTCCTGAGAGGGACAAGCAAACTGTCAGACTCCAGCAGCAGGAAAAGGACGCAAGTGCTAAGGGTCAATCTGGAAGCTGGGACTTCAGCTCAACTCGGACACATTCCCTGGACCCCTCTGTGCCGATTCCCTATTTGTGCACAAAGTTTTGCCTGAAGGTGAACCGAGGCTAACGTGTCAGAAGGGAAACAGCTGAACTGCCCCTGTGGCTCCAAAGCTACCCGAGTACTGGACACGCTGAGGAACAAACAAAACGGTCACGTACCGACTCAGTAACCCCGGGCAGCAATTCCAGCAGTGCCTACCAAGCCCAGAAAGTACCCTTTCTCTTGTTTAAAGATTTTATTTTTATTATTTATTTAATAGAGAGAGAAAGAGAGAAAACATGAGCAGGGGGGGAGGGGTAGAGGGAGAAGCAGACTCTCCACTGACCAGAGAGCCTGATGTGGGGCTTGATCCCAGGCGCTCCCCACCCTTTTTTTTTATTAAAGATTTTATTTTTATTATTTGAGAGTGAGCAAGTAAGAGAGCACAAGCAGAGGGAGGGGCAAAGGGAGAGGGAGAGAAAGTGCCCCTTTCTAATAACACTAGAGTGAATCCACAAAAATCCAGCTAATTCTGGGAGGCAGAAATAAATAGCTTTGTGCCCTGCTCTCCCTTGCCTAAAGAGAAAGCAGCCGCTCAGCTGCTAAGAGCAGCCTGTGTTTGGAAGGAGGAGGGCTGTCTCATTCCAGGTCTGGTGACATCACACCCCCTCCAGAGACAACCCCCAGCGGTCCCAGATGCTTCCTCCACTCAGACAAACAGCTGGAACAAACAGAGCTCTAACCCCTGAACACCTGTCCCTAGCTCTCCCAGAATTCCAAAGGCCCAGGAGAAATTCAACTGACAAAATACTGAAAAGCCACACCCACTCTGGCTCAAATCCGAGGAGGACAGCCTCACCTTGTCCTTTACCAGGAGGGTGCACTGTGGGGGGTGGGGGAAATGTGCAGTCGTCCTCTGGACCATCAGTTTGAAGGAGGAGTCTGGCTTGACATTGGGGAGATACTGTTTCCACAGGATGGTGCCAGAGCTGCTCTCAATGCCAAAAAGCTGCAAGATAAACAAATAACTGACTCATTACTAGAAAGACAAACCGAAGAACTGATTCTGTCCTTGGAAATTAGAACCAGCGCTATCCCCTACCAAAGGCTTTTTGCTTCCCACTCACGGAACCTCCGAAGGTTCAGTACCCGGGGCTTAAAACCCTCTCACCTTGCCCGAGGCTGTCACCATCACCATCATCTTCTGGAGGTTAAATTCATCTCTGGCTAGGGTGTCAATGTTGATCTCATTCTTAATCTGACTTCGGGGCTTCCGAGCGTCATAAAACATCTTCCAGAGGTGGGAAGTCCACGCCTGCAGCAGGATGAGCTGGGACGAGAGGCGCTTCAGGAACATCCCCAGCAAGCCATCTGGTGTCAAGGAGAAGGTAACACCACTGAGGCTCACCCCTCATCAGACTAGGTGTTTCCAGCAAGGGGCTTTTCTAATGAGGGGTCTTTCCCCCTCCTGTGGAGCACTCAAGCCATCCACACGCCAGGCTGCAAGCCCAAAGGGCAGCCCTTTATCTGAAGCTACCACTCTCACACTCGGGTATAGCCATGCAGGAACTTCCAAAACCTATTTTCCTGCCTCACAGGACTCCCATTTGCTGGCATCTTGGAAGAGGAGACCAGGTCAGGGATCAGCTATGCAGGACGCGGCCATGCTGAGCATGTCTCCACCACAGCCCACATCCAGAATGGCCAGAGGAAGGTTTCCGGGTGCCACGACAAAACCAGAAGAGGGGAGAGTGTGGGGGTGAAGGATGCAGAGCTAAGTGTGCCATGGACAGGCATTTCCCTTACTGACTGCTCTCCTCCCACGCTGTCTGCTATTAAACCTACACCCGACAGACTTACTTGCCACCAACCCCCATGGCTATCGTTCACCCTTGACCCTGTCAATGAGGACACCACCCTCCAGTCTCCCCCACAGGGTCAACGTGGCCACCAGAGAAGGGCGGCATGAGTAAAGAGCATGGTGTCTGCAGTCCGATACTAGCTGGGTGACCCAGAAATGTACATAACCTCTGGCCTCTGGTTCCTCATGTGTAAAGTCGCATATAGTCTGAAGACCACGTGACCGACACACAGGACCTCACACCACACGGGGTCCATGGTGAGTGCTCACTAAAAAGTCGTGCCTTTGCGTATCCTACTTCCCAGCAACGTCAGCTCAAGGAAGAGAAGTGAGGGGCAAACAGGCCAGGTCACAGGCACAGCGGTCCATGCACACATGGTATGTACCGCATTGATGCAGCGCAGGAAAAACAAAGAGTTAACCCAAAGCTAGCCACGTGGGCAGGCAACAAGCAACAAGGCAGCAGGAAGCAGATTTTACCTTGAATTGCTGGATCCGGGCAGCAGAAATAAACGGTAAAGTCAAATTAATCCTCGGCTCAAGAAAACCTGCAATGCCTTACCAGGGTGCCTGGCCCAGAGGAGGCCCTCAGCAAATATGGCTGCAGAGCGAGGTGAAGGGATGGGAGGAAGAGGCGGGAGGCAGGACTGACCAGCGTGGAGGGAACCGAGTCCATCCTGGGGCCTGGGACTGGCAAGCGCCAGAGGGCACCGCCGGTTACCACAACAACCCCGTCAACCCAGTCACAGCTCTCCACAAAGACACGGCTGGTGCCTGGGGGACAAGGTGTGACACGGTGCCTGGCAGATCCGAGGAACTGAGGCAATGGTAGCTATGACTCTACTAAGTTAAGACTCTTTTTCCTCAGGATCTTTCCACAGAGGGGTTCCCAAGTGGCTCCTTTCAGAGAAAAGAATGGTTACCTAAACCACATGGCCACGAAGGCACTGGAAACTGGCCGCAGAGCGAGCTGCACACGCACAGGCAAAATGACTGCGCCCAGGAAGCCGGGGCAATTCCGTGAGCCAGCACCTCTTGCAGTCTAAGTACCAGACCCATTCCCAGAGCAGCACCCCCTAGCCGCGGCGCCATCCCAGCGTCCTCCGCGCATACCTGCCTTCTTGCCGAATTCTCCTTCCAGCTCGGCCTGCGCGCCTGTCAGGGGCAGATCCACCATCTCCAGGCACACCACCTCCGCCAGCGACTCCTCCCGGCCCCACAGCACCACCTTCCCTGCTACAGAAACCCTGGTTACGAAAGCCACGCCTGCCTCCCCCAGCGCCTAAAGGCTCTTCTCCATGGCTCAGGGATTCCAGACGCTCTCATGTCAGGCAGAGAAGCAGCAGAGCAGGGGGCGGCACTTAACACGTCAAGTAAGAGAAGTTCCAGATCCCACCCTAGAACGCTAAGGCATTATTCAAAAGTACATGACATACGGCCCTAAAAAACATTCAGGCTACACTCCACTGGGCTCTTTCCCAAAAGCCAATCCACGGCCCCCAAAATATAGTCTGATGAGAAATCTGGGCCGGCTTTTAAAAAAAACACAACGGGCTGAATGAGATCTGCTCACCCAGCTGCTGCAGGAAAAGTAGCAGGTGATCCTCCGTCTGTACCAAGGCCCGGTAGCCCACCGAGTCGTCCTTCTTCAAGAACACCTGGATGTAGAGCTGTAAGCAGAGCCCGAACCAGTGCAGTCAGCCAGAATCCAAAGGCCTCTGAGCACCGGACCCCCAGATTCAAGGCATCAGGAGTTGTTAAAGGCCCAGGACATGGGGTGTTCGCTAAGCAACACAGCTTCCTACCTAGACCCTGAGAAGGTAATGTGAATGCGTGAGAGCCAGCTCAGTGGCTCGAGGCTGCAGCTCAGACCCCTCCAAGGGGGAACCTGAGTGCTTCCTGGGCACCGCGTCATTCCTCATGCTCCAGTCACTCCCCCCAGAGAGAGAAGAACGCCAAGGTGAGAGCTTCCACCTTGGAGATGAAGAAGCCACAGCCCAGAGAGGCCGAAGAATGCCCTAAACGTGCATAGTGGCCAAACAGGCGATGACCGGAAGTGCAGGCTGGGGCAAAGGTGACGTCTTAGGGGCTCTGTGACTCTGGACAGGGTCCTGGATCTCACAAGGCCCAGGAGATTTGTAGAACGAGGGCAGTAATAAGCACTTCACAAGGCTGGTGAGAGAGCTAAATCGATTAGGGCGTAAAGAAAAGCCTCAGCACAGTGCCCAGCAGGCTCCCCACTCAGCATAAAGAATACCTGCTTCGACTGCTATTCACAGGGACTGAGAACACGTCAGCTACTCAGGAAGACCTAGATCCCATGTCCGGAGAGCCCTAACCCAGGACCCAAGGCTCTGACCTGGCCCGGAGGAAAGGGAGGCCTGTGCTGAGAAGCCCCCGGGACGGAGCCTGAAGACAAAGGCTCTGACTCACCCGCTCTGGCTGAGTGCCATTCTGTTCCAGACTGAAGGTGATGGTGGTGTCAAGCAGCCGCCGACCAGTCTCCACTAAGTACAGATTAATGGTGTAGGTCTGGTTGAAGCAAGTCAGTGAGTCCTACGGGTATGGACGGCAGGGGTCAATAGAGAGATCCCCCAAAGCCAAGCCCCCCCAGAGGAAATCCAACAATTGGGGTTAACTACCCTAGACAAGAACGAGGCCAAGAGAGGAAATGTACACAAAGGAAAATAAAAGAAAAAAAGAAAGCTAAATCCCAAGGCAGACACGATGTATCTGAGTAAGTAACCAGGATAAGAGCCACGATAGTTGTTTCAGAAGGAAGTCGATTCGGTGCAGCAGACTGCCCCAAGAGAGGGAAGACCCCACAAGGAAATCACGAAGCTCTTCAGAGAGCTCAGGAGATGGAAGACACGGCAGAAGCACGCCACCCCGGGGCCACGCTCTGCTCCAGCGCCACCACACAGGTCACCACTCGGCAATACCAGCCAGGGGCCCGGAAGACACAGGCAAACAGAGCCAGAGGAAAACGTGGTTAAGAACAGATTGTAGGGATTCTACTTCAAGTTTCCCAACTACAAGGGATCCAGACGAGCATGATTTACAGAACGCAGCAAACCCCGTGTGAGGCGGAGGGCCCCGGGAGACGCACTCCCAGCCTCCCTGGAGGCCTAGGTCTGGCACACTGCCCAATGCCACACCGCACCTGAGCACTGGGCTTCTCTGGAAAGCTTCCTAGTGACCCGTCTTCAGAGCTGCTAGGTTTCTGCTAGAGAAAAGAGAAGGACAGAAGAGAACATTGAACCCACAGGGTCACTCCTCAGTCACCGAAACGAAGCTCTGTGTCATCTTAGCACCTGGGAGAAGACAAACGTCACTGCTCAATCCTGCTCACAGAGCCTGTGTAGCTCTTAACAGCCGCAGGTGTAAGTGGGGTTGTGCTATTAGGGTTCCACTCACGGGGACAAGGGGGGTGCTGAAAGTTCTATAGAACAAGGGAGAACTTGGGGTGCCTGGGTGGCTCAGTCGTTAAGCGTCTGCCTTCGGCTCAGGGCGTGACCCCGGAGTCCTGGGATCGAGCCCCACATCAGGCTCCTCCGCTGGGAGCCTGCTTCTTCCTCTCCCACTCCCCCTGCCTGTGTTCCCTCTCTCGCTAGCTGTCAAATAAATAAATAAAATCTTTACAAAAAAAAAAAAAAAAAAGAACAAAGGAGAACTTACTTCTCAATAGCTTCCTGCCCCCTGGGTTCAAACTGCCCCGACTTTTGGTTCTCAGGGCTCCTGGGAGACATAAGTAAGGAGAACCCCCAAGTGCTGGTACTCTCGATACTCACCATTTCACTGCGACAGGTCACGACTGCAGCCACCGTCTTCTCCCCAGTGGTGGCAAAGCTCACTAGGGCAGCCTGGGAATAAAGCAAAGTGTCAGTCCCTAAATGGGGGCTATACCACCCAGCGGCCTTACAGAGGAGCATCTCTACAGGGAGGTCCCTGGCCTTGGAGCTGAAAGTGCTCCTGACTTTAAAGCACTGCAGCCAGGGCACCCGAGAACAGAGGGAGGCCCCAGCTGCATCTACAGCTGAAAACAGGCCTTTCCCCTACCTCCAACACAGACCCATGCCAGCCCTAGATCTCACACTGTTCGTAGTATCTACAGGGAAGCTCGAATTAACATTCCCCACTCTCCGGACTCAGAAGGCGGTGCCAGTTTTACTCTAAAGATCCTCTGTAACTCTCAGAAGAAAAAGTATTCCGTTTCTGCTCTAAAGCGAACCCATCTCAAACCACACTCTGCCCGGATCCGGAGCAAACATCTACAGATCAGAGGCAGGGCTTTCTAGTAGCACGTCCCGACTAGATCCTCCCGAAGCCTAGCACCACGCTGCCCGCGGCTACCTGCGGGAAGTTTTTGAGGAGACTCAGGACTCCGTGATGGTAGTGTAGCAGAGCATAGTGGCTTGGGGACAGCTGCAGGAAGAACTGGGCCCGAGAAGGATCCACTGGGTTGGGCTGCGTGGGCAGGACCCGGGGCTGGAAACCACTTGCAAATTCTAAATCAAGCGACTGAAGAGTAAGAAGAAAGAGGATTAGGGCTACAAGCAGGCAAGTCACTGATTCCCTGATCCATCCCAGGCCTCCTCCCTCGGTCCCACTTTGCCAATGAAAGTAACTAGGCCACGGCATGTGGCTCCAGAAGCTCGCACTCAGGCTCCCTAAAGAGGGGACCACTTCCCCTTACACCAGTTCAGCCAGAAGCCTAACCTTCTCCCATCAACTGCCAAGGCTCAGGCAGGAAGCAGTGTCACTGGGAGAAAGACATTAAGCAGCAAAGGCAAAGCCTCGGGCCAGGGAGCAGCAGCACTACCTCTCACCTGCAGTGGGATCTGTCTCAACTCCCACTCTGTCTCCAGGGCCAACGTCTGGAGGGACCGTGAGCTCGGGTCAGGGCACACCAGGACGGCCTCATCCACCACACCACAGGCTCCGGTGAGGCTCTGAAGCCAGGGGGTTGACACCCTGACCTACAGGAAAGACATCATAGCAGGAAGTTTGTGAGAATTTTTACGTTTTCCTCTCTGTTCATCAGCAAGGTCACCACCAATCTCACAGGGGCTAAGCTCAAAAGTTCTTCATGGCTGATTCCAAAGGACTTCTTCCCATCCCTCCCAACTTCTCGAGAGCTCCAAAACTGGAGAAAATCAGGATTTTCTTTCTGGTCACTGGAAAAATATACCAGGTCATCTTTAAGACCTGATATTTCAGATAAGCATTTCTCTACCTTATTTGTCGTCCGTGGTTTCCTACCACTATTTTACAGTATTACCTCCTAAGAAATTCATAGGCAATGAAAAAAATCTACATAATGTCCTAGCCAATTCAGGAGAGCACCGTGAGGGAATGTGAGGACTTTAAACAAACGCTCGATGAGGAGAAAGCAGCTCCAAGTGACCAGAATCAGGGACCATGAATGGCTTTTGCATCTGCCCAGCCATGTTCCCTGGTCCCTGATGCAAAGAAGGGCTCCATCTATCTCCCTCCACAATCCGCAAGGTTCCGCAAGCCAGGCACCTGGCCATACCNNNNCTGCTGAACAATCTCTCCGTCTTCCACGTTAAACCTGACGATATTCACGTGGCTGAAGGGAACAACTCCAAGGGCCCACACCACCCCAGACCCGTAGGAGTACATCATCTGGTAATGGATGCTGTCACTAAGAGAGAAGAAAAATCAAGGAGCAACAGCTTCAGCCGCAGGACAGGCCCACCCTCAGGGGTCCTCTACCATCAGCCAGGTCCTTGGCCAGAGGTCACAACCTAGCAGTCCCCAAGTAGGATTTGTTTGACTCCCAGTTTTGTTTTGTTTTTTTAAATAGTCATCAACATTTTTTTTTAAAGATTTTATTTATTTATTCGACAGAGATAGAGACAGCAAGCGAGAGAGGGAACACAAGCAGGGAGAGTGGGAGAGGAAGAAGCAGACTCATAGTGGAGGAGCCTGATGTGGGGCTCGATCCCAGATCGCTGGGATCATGCCCTGAGCTGAAGGCAGGCGCCCAACCGCTGTGCCACCCAGGCACCCCTAGTCATCAACATTTAAAACTGAGACTTCAACATGTACAAATCGATTTCTTGGGGCACCTGGGTAGCTCAGTGGTTAAGTGTCTTTGGCTCAGGTCATGATCCGAGGGTCCTGGGAGGAAACCCTGCATCGGACTCCCTCTCAGTGCAGTCTGCTTCTCCCTCTCTCCCTGCTCATGCTCTCTCTCACTTGCTCACTCTCTCTGTCTCAAATAAATAAATAAAAATCTTTAAAAATCAGATTTCTAACTTTTCTTTAAAAGTAGGAGTGGCACCGCTAGGCACACCTACAGGGCGCCAATAGGCTAAGTAAGGCTGCCCCCTGGAGGTAAGCCAGGTACACTGCAGCTGCCAGCAATCCCCACTGGGCCTGCTTCGCTCTATGCCACGCACTTGGCCACATTCAAATTTGAGTTTTACACCCTGAAAATGGTCACAGGTCTGAGCAAATCTTTTCCTTTCCTCCCTCCCTCCTGATCCTTCCCAGCTTCAATGCTTTCCATGACTAGGACCTCTGGAAACCATCTCAAACCTCACTCAGTCCCTACCCTTGGCTCTTGAGTTCTTCTGATTCATAACATGAACGAAAGGCTCAGTCTGACTTGAATGAGAAGTCAAAAAGCCCAGAGTGCTAGGACTGTGAGCAAGGAGCCTCTCCCCCTGCTGGACTGTCTCTAGTGCCCAGTTTGAGAATTTTCTCCTCACTACAAAGGAAATGCTGGAAGAAGCACCGCCTTTGAGTGCAAGCCTACATCTAGGGAGCCCAACACACGATGCCAACATAAGTGCAGCCTGAGTCAGAACGAACACTTCAACCCTCAGCGAGAAACAGGAGCTTGCGGAGAGCAGGACGAGGCAGCCATCACCCAGTGGGAAGGTGGCCTTACCTTTCGGGGAGATGTTCCACCCACTTCAGGTGCCCACTGGAGAGATGATGCAGGGCAAGAGTGGTCTTCTTCAGGACCGCGATGTACCTCACTGACCCCTGCAGGCCTACCAGCCCAAGTGCCTGGAAACTGAGCACAGGTACACGGGTGAGCGCTGCCCAGCGCCTCCAGGGTCTCAGACTAGAGCAGACAATCTGGAACACCACCACTGTAGCTTGCTAGGTAAGAAAATAGGCCTTGGGGTCAAACACATCAGGATCCTAATACCGGCTCTGCTTCTGGTGAGCTGACTTGGAGGCTGTGCTTTCAACCGCTCGGCTCTACTGCCTCCCTAAAGCCCCATGAACCTCCTCAGGGTTGTTCCCTCCTTCCCCGAGGATTTCCAAGCAAGCCGGCCATCCCTCTACCATGGCATCCTCCACCCCGTACTGTCATTACAGGCTACGTGCCTGCCTCACCCAGCTGACCGTGTGTTTCTTGACAATAGGAACCTTCTCACAGTCGCACAGGCGTTCCCACTGCCTGGGGGCACACCAAGTGTTAACCATGCAGATTACTATCAGAAGAGATGTACGCCACTGCAAACGACCCCGTCATTGAAACCCCACCAAAGATGTAGCAGCAACCCGGGCTGTTCTCTCAACATAAAATTAAAACACTGAAAGGTTTACATTACAATTCCTATAGCTAGGACATTACAGAGTTCTCACGTCACGGTAAGACTAGCAGCAGCATTCAAGTGCAAGGATAAATGCTGCACCTAGCAGAGCTCTGCTCCTAACAGGTGCTCAATAAACACTGGCAGAGTAACCATGTGTTCTGTGACCTCAACTCATCAAAACGCAGGATGTTTGATGTTCTTTGGCTCTTCAGTGGCCCGTGAGGAAAAATGTCGAAAGACCCTGAATTGCTGTCCATGCAGACCTGTGTTCCAGCAAAGCCTCGAGCCAAAAGCCTAGAAGAAATACAGCTTCTTGCCCTCTACCTGCCACTGTCCAAGGTAATCTCCCAGTTCAGGCCCCCGATGTTAGTCTCCCAGGAACGCATGATCCGGCCTCCATTGGACACAGTGATTGCATCTGGAAAAGAAAAGACCGTGGTGAAGTCATCTCCCCAGCTGGGGCTCTGTGGCCTCCTCTGATGGTCTGGGAGCAACGGCTGCACTTCTGAGGTATGGGTACAAATAGAAGTGAATTGGGATACCTGGTCTTTCCTTTTGGGAACACCCCTTCTCCTTTTCCTAACAGACCCCGTACGGAGGAAGGAACAGAGGAATGGGGAGATGGAGCCAACACCACGATAGAGACCAAGCAGGACTCTGCTTACCCTGTCCGTAGAGCAGCATGGCATCCACAGCCCCTT
This sequence comes from Ursus maritimus, assembly GCF_017311325.1. Lineage (NCBI taxonomy): Eukaryota > Metazoa > Chordata > Mammalia > Carnivora > Ursidae > Ursus > Ursus maritimus. The sequence goes on from NW_024425786.1 coordinate 13,800,640, forward strand.
CTGCCGTGCCCTTGTCAACATGGCGCCACACTGAAAGGAGAGTCAGACGCTACTATAAACTGGAGAGAGGCATCCAAGAAGACAGATAGGAGAGAATGGAAGAGGTCTTTGTTTGCACAGTTGTATCTAATTTTATTTCAAGGGAGAGAAGGATTATAGCTAACTGGCAATGATCCCCTCACACTCACTGGGTAATGAGGGGAGGAAGGTTTGAGAGGAGCCTCTCCTGTCCCAATCTGAAGTCTCACTTCCCATACCCTCTACCGCCCTAAACATATAAATGAATGACAAAACTAACTGAATCTCTACGATTCACAAGAAAAATCATGATCGTAAATTATATTTCCATAATGTTAGTGCCTAAAAACATCCATAAAAGCAGCATAAGTAATTTAAGGGGGGCATCCAAACCTTTACTGCAGAGGAGAAATAGAAATAGAAAAATATTTTGAAATAACATCTTAACCTAAGAACTCTCAGGACTCAGGCTGACGGGATAAACTAAAAAGGCCAGTTATAGGAAAACAGTTAATATTCAAAGACAACACAACCGAAAAACAAGAATCAGAATCCAGTAAGAGGTGCATCTTTCGGCCAACCTGTCCCTAACATGGCAAGCAGCCAGAAAGACTACACAAGCCACAGGCCATTCTGGATTCACTATGGTCAGCCATTCCATCCCAAGCTAACTGGCCTACATAGGTCACTCACAGATCTCCCCGGTCCGAGAATTTAATGCTGCAATCACATTCTTCTCAGTGGCCACAACCAACTTCTTGGATCCAGGGGAAAATTCCAAGGAAGCAAACTTGAGCTTCCCAACATACTGCTGTCTCCTGAGGAAGAGAGGACAGGGAAATGTGAGGGGTGAAAACCATCACTGCACAAAATGTTGTGGGAAAAGACCATTGCGCCAACACGTAAGGTTGTCACCATCACACCTATCTTAGGACATGTGAGGAATGGCTGTTAATAAGGAGATCTGACCAAAAGCAAGATTTCTATGCAAAGTCATCAGAAGCCAAGGGAACAAGAAGAGAGAATACACTCTAAGAGATAAGCAGCACAAGTCTTACTTCTTTTTTTTAAGATTTTATTATTTATTATTAAGAGAGAGAGAGAGAGAGCTAGTAGGGGAGGGGGAGAGGGACAAGCGGACTCCACGCTGAGCAGGGAGCACGTCACAGGGCTCGATCCCAGGACCCGGAGATCATGACCTGAGCCAAAGGCAGACGCTTAACCGACTGAGCCACCCAGGTGCCCCCCATAAGTCTTACTTCTAAATGCAAGCACATACTATCTCAAGTGCCACCCATGAACACCTGGACTAAATCTGGAACAAACATTAGTCCTCTCTGTATTCATTAATAACGGGACTAGATACTCCTATTACACGAGGGATGAGACACAAAGCCTGTTGTCCACAAGCATCCACTTCGACTTGCCCTTCGATTTTCACTGACCCCTGGAGAAAAAAATCATGTAAACTTTCCAACAAAACTGGGTTGGGGGACGCCTGGGTGGCGCAGTCGTTGGGCGTCTGCCTTCGGCTCAGGGCATGATCCTGGCGTTCCGGGATCGAGTCCCACATCGGGCTCCTCCGCTGGGAGCCTGCTTCTTCCTCTCCCACTCCCCCTGCTTGTGTTCCCTCTCTCGCTGGCTGTCTCTCTGTCACATAAATAAATAAAATCTTTAAAAAAAAAAAAAAAACTGGGTTGGGCTTCTGTTTCTACAGAAACAGACTGGATCAGGCTTCTGTTTTTTACAGCCTTTTCGAGCCCACTCCCATGTTCAGGATCCATTTGACTCATTACTCATACTTTCCTTGGAATGTATCCCATCACTTTCAACACCTTTCTCTAAGCATAAAGGGAATATAACTAGCTTTGCATGGCACACTACCAAGTACACAGGAGGTATCTGCACACTGCTATTAAGGAAAAAGTATGCGCATCTCTGGCACACTGAACACACGTGGTATTTACACGAAATTTCTCTTGCGATGTTGTCTGGTCTGTTTAAAAAAAAAAAGGAAAGAAACTAAGCAGAGAGTAGAAAGACAGGCTTATATGACATTTGACAGTTTCTATCTGTATTTTCACATACTTAATTCTCACTATATCCATTTAACATTCTGTGAGCCGCACAGAACAAACATTACTACTTTATTTTATAAGTAAAAGTTATTACTCTCATTTTACAGATAAGTAAACTAAGGTCTGTTGGGGTCAAGTAATTATGGTCAGAAATAAAACACAAGACTGAGACCCTCTCATTCTAATTCCCATGCTCCCTTTTCAAATATCATTATCTTTTATCTGGACTGTAAAAGTAATGCCTGCTCAGGGCGCTTAGGTGGCTCAGTCAATTAAGCGCCCAACTCTTGATTTTGGCTCAGGTCATGACCCCAGGGTCGTGAGATCAAGCCCCGTGTCATTGAGCATGGAGCCTGCTTAGGATTCTTTCTCTCTCTCCATCTCCCTTTGCCCCTTCCCCACTCGTGCTCTTTCTCTCAAAAAAAAAAAAAAAAGAGGAAGAATTAAAGTAACGCCTGCTCCTTGTAGAAAATGAAATATGAAAAATACATAAAGGTATTTTTTAAAATTTAAAATGCCTAAATACCACCACCATAAACTTTTTAATGTTTCAAGATACTTCCTTCTGTTTACTTTTCTATTTGTAAATTATATATGCCCAGTATCTGCTAAGTTGGAATCATACCACATATGCATATAGGCTGTATGTGTATAATATACACCTGACATTGTGAGCATTTGCCCACATCACTGAAAAGGACTTATGTTGCATTTACCACACTGTCTTATATTGCAGACATAGACATCTGCCCCACTAGACTGAGCTCCTTCTTATCTATCCATAGCACCTAGAACAATTGTTGGCCTATTACAGGCAAGCCACAAATACATGAATCAATGTATCTGATACAGAAAAGACTTCACAGAGGAGGAGGTAGCTGAGCTAGGCTCTGAACGATAAACTATTCCCTGCAGAGTAATAACAATGGGTAACACTTACTAATTGCACTCAATGAGCCAGGCATTGTGCTAACTTAAAAGAACGATCTCATTCATCCTTACCACTATTGCAGGTAATAATGAACTATTAATAAACCCATTTTACAGATTAAAAAAAAAAAACCTTGGCTCGGAGCAGTTAAGTCACTTTCCCAAGTCACACATCCCTTAAGTGCTAAAATTTACTCTCTAACAAAAGTACACCTTAATTGCAGGGCCTTAAGGGGAGGGGAGGGAGAGAAGACTGAGTGAGTGAATGATTAAATGGCATCTCTATGAATGGCACCTCCAGCTGATGTGAGACTTGCTGGCCGTGTTCTGAGCCCAGGGCCCAGTTGGGCTGAAAGGAGAAAGGGCACTCAGTTTAGGACTCGGAGGCAGACCCAAGCCCCTGTACACATACCCAAGAGATGCCAATTCGAGGAAGAATGAGAGTTCACCAAGGGGCTGTTGACCCCCGACACCCAGTCGATCAGAAACCTGACAGTCACAGAAACAGGGCCTGACGGGGAGGAAGGAAAAGTGACCTCTGACCAGAACCCCAAAGCATGCTGGAATGTCAGGGCCCGCTGCACGAACCTGCAACCTGTCACACAGAGACTGGCTTGGAAGCGCCCCTGACGCTCCGTTTAATGCTCTCTTGTGGCCATCTCAAAACTCTTTAACTTTTGAACGCGGGGTCCCACATTTTCATTTTGCACTGGGCCCCACAAGTTCTGCAGCCAGTCCTGCTGCCTCTAACCCCGTCCTCCCTTTAGCAGACACAAGGCTGGTGCTGACAAAATAGCCATACGTTTCCCGAACAGGACCCACACGTACGCACCAATCAAACTTGCCCACTTGGTCTTCGTAGACTGCGGCCACAAGGACAAGCAGGGCAGCCCGGAGCCAGAAGCAGAGAGCCGCCTCCGCCGTCGCCATGATGGGAGCCTGGGACAGCCCGCCGCCGGCCCGTCATGCATCCGGCCGCAGGCTCCGCCTCCGCAGACCATAGAGTTGGGCCCTCACGCGAAGTCCTCGCCCGGGCCCTCGGGGTTCGGAGGCCCCCGGGCGCGCGGGAAGTCGTCCTGGAGACGGCCGGGCAGGGAGAGGCGGGCTGCGTTGCGGATTGGGTCAGGCACGCGCGAGGGCAGCCCCCGACGGCCGTCCCAGAGGCCCCCGCGTCGCCGGGGTCCTAGCAGGCAGCACCGCCTTCCGCCGCATGTGCCGCCAGCGCGATGCCCAAATCTAAGCGCGACAAGAAAGGTGAGCGAGGGGGTTTCGAGACCCGGTGGGCAGCTCCGCCGGAAGGCTGCCAGTTTCGGTGGGGGCTTGAGGGGCACCGAGTGGGACGCCGGGGCGTCCGCGAGGAATTCCGCGGGCTCTCAGCGAACTGCAACAGGGCTTCGCGGCCGCTGGCGCACGGAAAGGGGCTGGAGCGCGGTTGGGTTAGGGGAGCGGAGAGTATCGGGGCTCCAGTGTCCTTCCAAGGCGTACTGGGCCGGAAGACAGCTTCTGAGCACCCGGGTTGCGCCCGATCTCGCCTTGGCCCACCTTTCGCACCTCATCCCTTCTTCCTTAGCTCTCTGCGCTCCCGCCCCCCGGCCGCCTTTCCTTTAGGACAGGCTTAGTCCCGACTCTGGCCCTTTTGCTTGCAGTTGCTTCTGCCTGGCATGCTTATAATTAGATCTTCATGTGGTTGGGTCTGGCTCAGTTGTCAGTTCATAAAGCACCTCTTGAGAGACCATTCCTGACTACTTTTACTATGTGGTAGTGTCTCTTTTATCCAGGCTCTCTCCAGCACAGTCACTGAGCGGATACTTAGGGGCCTGGCACTCTAGGCGTTTGGCGGATACAGCAGTCACAGCAAGGAAGGCCTAGAACCCTCATTGAGCTTAACATTTTAGTCATAGGAAACATACCTCTCCACACAACACCAGAAGTCAAATTAAGTTAGATCGCGATGAGTCTTGCGGACTAAAAGTGAGATTAACAAAAAAAAAGTGATGTTATTTCGTTTAGTGCAACCAGAGTGGGTCTCCGATAAGCTGACAAATAAGCAGAAACTTAAAGGAAGTGAGCCATCCATGGAGTTACCCCAGAGCATTGTGCTCCACGGAGAGGGAAGATAAAGTGCAACGGGGCTGTATTGAGAGCACGTTTGTTGTAGTCTGGGACAAGAGGCCAGTGTGGCTGGAGCAGAGTATGCAAAGAAGGGGGAGTGGGCTGGAGTTTATAAACCTTCCCAAGGAGTTGGCTTTCACACCCAGGTGCAATGGGTAACCACCCGAGAGCTTCAGCAGAGGGATGACATGGTTTAACTTTTTTTTTTTTTTTTTTTTTAAGATTTTATTTATTTGAGAGACAGAGCATGAGCCGGGGGGGAGGGACAAGTGGACTCCATGCTGAGCAGGGAGCCCAACGCAGGGCTGAGATCATGACCTGAGCCAAAGTCAGACACTTAACTGACTGAGCCCCCCAGGAATCCCGACATGATTTAACTTTTAAAAGATCACCCTAGGGACACCTGGGCAGTCAGTTGGTTGAGCGTTAGACTCTTGGTTTTGGCTCAGGTCATGATCTCAGGGTCGTGAGATCAAGCCCCACTTCAGGTTCTGTGCTAGGGATGGAGCCTGCTTAAGATTCTCTCTCCCTTTCCATCTGCTCCTCCCCCCCACCTCTCCCTCTCTAAAAAAAATCTAAAAAAATCACCCTAGTTGCCTTGTTGATAATAGACTGGGGAAGGTGGGGAGAGAAGGGAAAGTTGGAAGGAGTGAGGCCAGCAGTAATCCAAGAGAGGGTAATGCTGGTTCGGTCCACAGTTGTAGCAGTGGAAGTGGTGGGAAATGGACAAAGTCATTTTGTTTCCCTTCCTGTGCTGCCCTTGCCCTGACCAGTGAGATTACCGTTCCACATATATGCCTTGTGAGTGCCATGCAGGATGAATAAGAATTGGCCCGTTACTGGGGGCACCCGCGGCTTTGCATTTGATGCTCTGTTAAGTGTTTGTGGAATGATTGGGTTCTGTAGAGGGAGCCTTGGTGAGAGCTGGCAAATGTCATACTCTTCTGGATAAGAGGAAATTGAGCCCCAGCTCTTGGGTAGAGGTGCTTGGCCCCTCCAGAGAGGCACTGCTTTATCCATGAGTCCAAACTGCAGAACAAGATGTAGCAGAGGACATAGAGTCCCCAGATGCATCATTCCACAGCTGAGGCCACCAAAGTTTTTCTCTGTGCACCGTGGAGGAGAGCAGAAAGGGACCTGCTTGACCCAGCCACTGAAAGCACTCCAAGAGCAGGAACAAGCCCCGCCCCCACACCTCAGTACAGATTCTTAGTTTAGCCTAAGAGGGGAGCAAGGAATCCCTGGTTTGTCTTAAGTAATGGGAAATAGGTCGGGATCTCCAGGCTCAGGAACACTAGAGTCGGCACTCTGAGGACCCTGGGAATATACAGCCTCGCCTTGCCTCACGCTGGCTTGGTCCAGCTGAGCTACCAGACGGGAGATGGAAATGGGTCTGCAGGGCCTCTGGATTCGTCTCTCATCACCTCTCTTTTTCTTCTTTGTATTAGTTTCCTTAACCAAAACTGCCAAGAAGGGCTTAGAACTGAAACAGAACCTGATAGAAGAGGTAAGAGTTTATTCTTTTTATTGTTCAGACCTTGTATTGGGTTCATAAAGGTGGCTAGAGGGCTGGCGGTGAAACATTGTTTTAAAAAAAAGAAAGAAGAAAATAAAAATACCACCATGAGCTACCGTTTCTGTCCTTTACCTCCAGCAGCAGAACCAATAAAAACTCCCATAGTAACGATTTCCTGTGTTGACCAAGCTCTTACTCTGCACTTTGTACCCCACTAAGTACTCTGTGTGCTGTTCCACTCCATTTTTACCGCATGCTTGGGAGGACTTAGCGATGTTTTGCAGCTGGGTAACGGAAGCTTAGAGAGATTTGGTAGCCTGCCCAATGTCAAAAAGCTGTTGAGTTACACGGGGCACCTGGCTGGCTCAATTGGTAGAGCGTGCAACTCTTGGTCTCGGAGTCATGAGTTCAAGTCCCACGTGAAGTAGAGCTTACTTTAAAAAAAAAAAAAAGATGGGGCGCCTGGGTGGCACAGCGGTTAAGCGTCTGCCTTCAGCTCAGGGCGTGCTCCCGGCGTTGTGGGATCGAGCCCCACATCAGGCTCCTCCGCTATGAGTCTGCTTCTTCCTCTCCCACTCCCCCTGCTTGTGTTCCCTCTCTCGCTGGCTGTTTCTGTCTCTGCCAAATAAATAAATAAAATCTTAAAAAAAAAAAAAGAGTCTGTGGGGTTATCAGATGTGAGTAAATGCGCCAGGCCACTGTCTACACTGCTGCAGGCCGCAAGCTGGGTGAGAGGAGAGTCTCCTCCAGCACAATGATTCCTTTTTCTTGAGACCCCGTCATCATGGCTGCAGCCAGCAATGTGGGCAGAGTGGGGCCGATGAGCTCCCCACCGTGAGTAAAGAATGAGGCTTCATGTGTTTCCGTTTAGCAGGAGCCTTTCCTGCATAGCTAAGTGTTTCTGGGTTGTCAGTTAATGGGCAAAGGAAAGCGGTCCGTTCAGCTCTTAGCCACAGGTAAGTCAGAAACCTGGCAAACCGTGGGATTTCAGCTTCTCTGCACTTTGAGATCATGCCTGCTCTGCCTCAGGGGAGCCCCTGTAGTCCGTGATCTCTGCTTCAGTAATGGAAGTAAGGAAGAAACCTCCAGATTAGATGCCTCCAGCTGTAAACTTCCACAGTAGTTGGGGACCTAGAGCAGATTCTTCCCCTTCTGAGGCCCAACCCTTGCTGCCCGTTGAGCTCTAGAACCCCGTTGAATTGTCTCACAGCTTCGGAAATGTGTGGACACGTACAAGTACCTTTTCATCTTCTCCGTGGCCAACATGAGGAACAGCAAGCTGAAGGACATCCGGAACGCCTGGAAGCACAGCCGGTAAGCAGGCCTTCCCCCGTAGAGAGGAAGCCAGGATGCCCTCAGAGCCAGGGGCGGTTACTGACCCTGGGATGCCTGGGTCACACAGATACCACCTGAATGAGGACAAAGTGTCACACCCTCCAGAGGCGCTTTTTAACTGTTAAAACTGGTCTTGCTTTGAGCTCCTTGGGGGCAGGACTGGGTAGTTGCTCCGGGAATGTTTGATCAGTGATCCCTCAGGAGGAGGGGCTCCCTTACCCCTGGGGTCTGGTCCTCTTAGGAACCTCCCATCAGTTTTAGGATGTTGCCATGTACTCCAAGGGCACACAGTGACGCGAGGGCAGGCCACGTGAGCCACCTGTCCTTGGGCTGGGTCTGTGAGGGTATGAGTGATGACTCTGGCCCGCCTCAGACCAGTGTATGTGCCTCTTCCATGCATCCAGATCGGGGGTTTAGGGGGGTCACATAACACCCACAGTGGGCCGGTAGACGAAATACTGTGAATGTTGAGGTCTGTGGGCAGGGAAAAATGAAAGGAGTCCTTAGCTGTGGACGGAGAGTCGGCAGAGCTGCATGGAAGATGTAGGAGCCTTTGGCCATTCCTCCCATTGCAGAACAGCCTGGGCCGGAGTTCGGGCTCCTGGGGACTGGAGTCGGTTTGCACCTAACTGGGGGAGGGTGGGTAGAGCACTTCCTTCACAGAACCCCTTTTTTTCTGTAGGATGTTCTTTGGCAAAAACAAGGTGATGATGGTGGCCTTGGGTCGAAGCCCAGCTGACGAGTACAAAGACAACCTGCATCAGGTGAGTTTCTGGCCATCTGACCGGTGGAGGGACCGGGGAGAGCAAGGCCTGGCTTAAAGCTCGTTCTTCTTGAACCCCCAGACTCAGAGTAGTGCCCCCCCCCCAGCTGTGTCAACCAGAAACATCTGCAGATACTGCCAGATGTCTAATGGGACTGGGCCGACCCCACTTCTGTTCTGTAGGTCAGCAAGAAGTTGAGGGGTGAGGTCGGTCTCCTTTTCACCAACCGCACAAAGGAGGAAGTGAATGAGTAAGTGCGTTTGAGGACTAGCAGGGAAGGAATAATCCGGGTACTTTGTACGGTACGGAGGTATCGGGTGAAAACTGGTTCCTGGAACACTGCTCCTGAGTCCTCGTTCTCTACAGCACCGTGCTCCAAGCTGACTGCCGGCCAGCAGCAGACATGGGCAGGGAGGGCCGGCCAGGCCGGGGGAGGCTAACTTCATGCAGCGCTGGTGGGCCAGCCAGGAACCTCCCCTCCTACCGCTTGTCTTTTCCTGAGGTGGTTTACGAAGTACACGGAAATGGACTTCGCTCGAGCCGGAAACAAAGCCACTTTCACTGTGACGCTGGACCCAGGGCCCCTGGAGCAGTTCCCCCACTCCATGGAGCCACAGCTGAGGCAGCTGGGCCTGCCCACTGCCCTCAAGAGAGGTATGGGGAAGCTCCTGGAGCTGAAACATCCCCGCTTAGCTGCCGGGAACACGAGCTCCTGAACGCGGCAGACCCCCCCTCTGGCCCCTGTGGCTGAGTGGCTTATTTCTGCCGGCCTCCGTTTCCTCGGGTGAAGATGGGGCGCCAGTGGACAGTAACTCGCAGTCAGGACACAGCAGCTAAGGGACGTGAGGGAGGCCGTCATCCCCCGCAGGCCCTCTGGGGCAGCTGTGCACTTGCGGGTTTAGCCTGAGTGTACTGGGGAGGCCGGGGGGGCAGCCACCTCCCTTCCAGCTCTGGGCAGCGGGCAGAGAGCTGTGCACGGGCCTCTGTGCAGATGTCACCACGTGGGGTCCTTTTTCTCTGTAGGTGTGGTGACCCTGCTGTCCGACCACGAGGTGTGCAAGGAGGGCGACGTGCTGACCCCAGAGCAGGCCCGTGTGCTGGTGAGTCCGCATGTCCGTCCCCCCACCCCCACCGCAGTCTTTGGGCTGTAGTAGCACCAGGGACCCCCAGCCGCTTCACGTCACCCTTGCTCCTCCTGACCATTGCTTCCTTTTACGCATCCCTTGCAGAAGCTTTTCGGGTATGAGATGGCTGAATTCAAGGTCACCATCAAATACATGTGGGATGCGCAGTCTGGAAGGTTCCAGCAGATGGGAGATGACTTGCCCGAGAGCGCATCCGAGTCGGCTGAAGAACCAGAGGGGGAAGATGACGGCTGACATCTTGGACACTTGGGGCCAGAACTGTGGGACCACCATCCCAATGGCCAAACAGCAGGGAGGGCGAGAGGCACGGACTGCTTTTCTATGAGGAATAAAACTGTCTGCAGGGTGACTCCTGTGGACAGCAAAGAGGACTTTTCCTAGAGAAAAGGCCTTGGCTTTGGGCTTTTGTTTGGATTCCCTGGGTCCCTTCTGTCTGCCTTGAGCCAGCTTCCAGCACGGGCTCCCACATGACGGCTGGGGACATGAGAGCTACCACCAGAGCCGGGGCTTCTCTTCTCTGGCCCTTGTGCCCCTGCTGGAAAACGGGGGTTTGCCAAGGAATAGAGGAACCCTGGCCACCCTTCCTACCCCTTTCTTTCTCTCCTTCCTCCCCCCCATCCCCCACCCAAGCCAGGGCCGGGGAATCTTACAGACAACAAGTCAGGACACTTTCACTAAGATAAGAGTAAAGCCACGGCCGAACCCCAAAGCAGATATGGAAACCGTTCCATAGCATCCTGGGAACTTTTATTCTTGGAAGTGACTCTAGTGGTAGGTTTTGCCTAAGTTGTTCTTTGTGTGAGGAACTCAGAATGTGAGGAAATCTTCAGGGCATTCGGCTCTCCTCTTGTGTGCAGCAGAGTGAGGGCCACCTCCAGCCGCCCTATCCAGAGGTTGGGCTGGATTCCGGACAGAGGCTGGGAAGCCTGTGCTCCTGCCCCCTCCCCTCAAGCCCTTAGGAAGGACAGACACCAGGCTGCAGGCAGCAGAGGGGCTGGGCAGCCAGGTCTAGCGCCTGCTCTGTCCCAGCAGGACATGCCCGAGTGGGTCACAGCCCAGCCTTCTCGTGAAGGCAGCTGGGAGCATTGCAGGAATGGAGGAAATAAACGGCTCATGAACGGGGACTGTGGAGAAAGAACAGGGAAGGGGGTGACCCAGGAGAGATGGAGGACACGGCCCAGCCTCTCTTCAAACCCCTCCCTGCTAACCATGTCCCAGGCCGGCCCTCTATCTGGTCAGGAAGAGGCAGAGCTGGGGCCAGGAATGGCCTCCCACCCCAGGGGACTCGCCCCCAGAGCAGCCCCTACCAGCCAAAGGGTGGTAAGCATAGAACCGCAGTCCGAAGTGCCTGAGGCAGGGGAAGAGCTCCGTCTCCACCTGCCGCGTGGTAGCGTTGTACATGCCCTGCGGGTAGAAGGCCGGCTGCAGGTGTGCCCGTATCAAAGGAAGGGACCCCACAGCTTCCCTGGCACAGCCCGCAGTTCACACCCTAACAATCCTTAGGACCTTCACAATCGGGGCATCTACTTGGTGCAAAGGAAAATTCATTCATGCAGCCCACATTTCTGAGCACCAGCCAGGTGCTGGACATGGAATTTCCATCCACACACCAACAGGACAAGGCCCCTGCCCTGAGAGATCGAATAGCAAGGTAGGGCGGCCACAGGTACAATCAAGGAAAGCAGCAGTCGGACTCCACGAGTAAGTTCTGCAAGCGGTGTCCGACACCAAGCAGGGGTCCAAACATTTGCTGAATGAACGAGGAGAGAAGTAGAGCCTGAGATTGCAGATTCCTCTGGGGCACCGGGAAAGGCTTCCAGGGGACGAGCCATCTAAGCGTGGCCTGAGCACTTCGGACTAGCTAGGAGCCGGGGAAGAATGGTCCAGGCTCACGCACACAGGCAGGCAGCAGGAAGGAAGGGCCCCAGGAGCACACGATGAGGGAAGGGGAGCCAAGCCAGAGCTTCAGGTACACTGGGAGGCATCCCTGGCTGTCAGTAGGGGAGGGGCTGCGCTGGAGAGGAGGCAGGCAGAGGGGCCAGGAGAACCAGGGATCCGCAGCAGCCCTGCAGACAGGCCCTGCAGCCCCGGCCTCACCTGGTACACGGTGGGCACGATCCAGCCGTTGCTCCTGCAGAGGGTACAGATCTCGGCCACCTCCCAGGAGGCATAGTTGGAGAGGCCAAGCTCCAGGAACTTGCCCTGCAGGGGAGAGGCCTGGGTCAGAACCCACCTCGGCCCAGGACACTGGAAAAGAGAGTCGGGGGTGGGGCCCCTGGGGGTGTGGTCTGTCCCTGGCTTGGCTCTGGGACTACCCTGCTGCCTCCTCTCTCCAGGAGCTCTGGGGCAGCCTCACCTCCTGGTGCAGCTGGTGGCAGGCACGGAGCGTCTCCTCCACAGGGGTGTCGTGGTCTGGTACATGCAGGTAGAAGAGGTCCACTCAGGGGCACCGCAGCCGCCTCAGGGATGTCTCCACCTGGGCCCGCAGACTGTCAGGCTTCAATGAATTCTCACCCAGTGGATTGGCCTTGGTGGCGATTTTCACTTTGCGGGGGCGGGGAGTGAAATGAGAGTTCAGGGCAGTTTACCAAACACTGGAGAGAGTAAGTAATGACTAAGAGAAAGACCTGGGTTCCTATCCCAGCTCTGCCATTACTAGCTCTGTGACCTTGACCAAGTTACTCAACCTCTCTGAGCCTCAATCCTCTCAACTATAAATTGGTTGTGACCATGGTACTATTTTGTGTGCTGTTCCCAAGGCTTGATCAGAACCTAAATGGACGTGTTCATTGTCATCATTGCTCATGTCATCACTACAACGCATTATTTACTAGGCCCTAAGGGTGGGAGACCCAACAGGCGATCCCTGCCCTTGAGGACTCACTGTCTAAGGGGCTGCATGACAGTAAGTGAGGCAGGGATGCACCAGGTGCTGGGGGAGCTCAGGACATAGAGGCGAGAGACCCCCTGTGAGCTCAGGGAAGACTTTCTTTTTAATCTGAATCTTGGTCTCCAGGGGGAAGTCACAGGCTGCCAGTTGAGGAAGGGTGGGAAGTTCATTCCAGAGGGTGAAGACGAGGGCAAAAGTCCGGAGGAAAAGAACATGGCATGAGAGGAGCCATGCCTGCAATTCCAGGGATCTAGAACACCAGGGGCAGGGGGTACCCGAGGGAGAGAGGGCCACACCCGATGAAAAGGGCCTTGAGCATCCCGTGGAATGTGTCCCTCCCTGCACACTCGGCACTTGGCAAGTCACCTGACTGCTTGAGACTTAGTTTTCCCCAAGTACTATCTTGCAGAGCCATATACAATAGCATAACCTGGATACTGACATTGGTACGGTGAAGCTATTGCAGTTGTTGGGTAGACTGGCCCATAAGTGTTGAGCAGATCCTGCTGGTTGATGGCCCCTCTGAGTTCTGTATCCTTGCTGATTCTCTGGGCAGGAGTTCTATCAATTGTGGAGAGAGGAATGTTGAAGTCTCTAAATGTCATGGCGGATTTATCTGTTTCTACTTTCTGGTCTACCATGTTTTGTTTTGTTTTTAAGGTGTTTTTATTTATTTGGTGGGGGAAGGGCAGAGGGAGAGAATTTTCAAGCAGACTCCCAACTGAGAGATATGTCCTAATTACAAGGAATCACTGGCAAGTGGGAGAAAACTTGTCAAGAGGTAAGGGCATCCCCCGTACATTCTCCAAGGCAATCATAAGGAAAGTGGGGTCATCCATTTTCTCCATAAGTTCACAGTTAACCCTGTGGAGTGGGGTGCGCTCCGGCTTTTAGGGAATGATTTTGTCATCCCAGTCACCCAGAACTGGTCAGTTGCTAGCTGAGTTATATAACTGTTGGGGGATCAATCCTAAATAATCATATGCCCATGGGGTCCTGTTATTATTCCCACAGAATAACAAGCAGAAAGATTGCTTATACATGAGCTCTTGTGGCAATTTCTCTGAAGTTTATCTCAAGAAGTCTAGCTTAGGCAAACGACATTCTTTTAAAGACAATCAGAGCTAGAATTTAACATCCGCAAAATATGTTATTTTTTTTTAAAGATTTTATTTATTTATTTGACAGAGATAGAGACAGCCAGCGAGAGAGGGAACACAAGCAGGGGGAGTGGGGGAGGAAGAAGCAGGCTCCTAGCGGAGAAGCCTGATGTGGGGCTCGATCCCATAACGCCGGGATCACGCCCTGAGCTGAATGCAGACGCCCAACCGCTGTGCCACCCAGGCGCCCCCGCAAAATGTGTTATTGAAACATAATTTCTCCCTGTAATCACCCTCATTTTTAATCAGAGGCAGCCAAATCAGGATTGTTTGTTTGAAAAACAAGTTCAGTTTTAACAAACGTGGCCTAATTATTTACATAAGCTCAGCAAGAAGAGTAATTGATCACATAGCTCTTTTAGAATCTGCTTTGCTGGAACTTCTTTTCTTGAGATTTTATTTATTTATTTGAGAGAGAGAGAGAGAGAGAGCGCCTGCACATGAGAGGAGGGAGGGTCAGAGGGAGAATCAGACTCCCTGCTGAGTATGGAGCTTGATGGGGGACTCGATCTAGGATCATGACCTGAGCTGAAGGCAGTCACCCAACCAACTGAGCCACCCAGGCACCCCTGCTGGAACTTTTTATAAGGAATCTCTAGGTTGAACTCTTAGTAGCCTCTCCAGGCCAGAAGCCAAGGCAGGTACTTGCCATCAGACATGCCTGCAATACTTGTAGATTTGGGTGGATTCTTCTTCACGGAGTCCCCAGTATATCCCGAGCTTCCTGCACCTGCCAGGAAGCGACACACTCTACTCACCTGGCGCAGCTGCTGGGAGCTCTGAAGCAAGATCTCAGGCCAACATTTCCAAGGGGCTTTATGGCTCCAGGTTTCATAAGGTCAACCTTCCTGAAAGCTGTTTGGTCATATCTGAGGTCTCTCTCAAATATGACATTCCAGTCAAAGCCTTGGTAAAATGACCAATGTTTCCAACGGCGTCCTGTTACAAGGAGAACAGATTCTTACTGAACTTATGCAAATGACTATGGTTGTCAGGGGAGAAAGAATACTTACTGAGATGTTTTGCATTTCAGGGGGTTCAGGTAGAGAGAAAAGTTAAGTGCTTCAATTTGTTTACAAATGAATATATATTTTTAAAGATTTCATTTATTTTTGAGAGAGAGAGAGAGACAGAATGAGTGGAGGGAGGGGCAGAGGCAGAGGGAGAAGCAGGCTCCCCACTGAGCAGGAAGCCCAGTGTGGGCTCCTTGCCACGACCCTGGGATCATGACCCAAGCAGAAAGCAGATGCCCAATCGACTGAGCCATCCAGGCTTCCCACTAATGAATATTTTATCACATTTCTGTAAGTCATGGATATCTTAAGACAAAGTTTCCTTAATCTGGAAGAGCAAACATTAGAGAATCAGCACTGTTTCAACCAAGACTTACCAAAAGCCTGTCATTTCTCTCAATTCACTTAGTTCCATATTACTATTCTTGTTTTGTTTCAACGCAGCCTTAGTGAGTTCTTAGTGAGAAAATTCTTACCTGTTTTAGGATTTTAAAGATATCAAAAACCTGTATTTGTTTTAAGTCCCTTAGAGGAACCTCCTTGAAGACGAACTATTTTACCAGAGAATAAGAACAGTAACTATAAATGACAAAAGCTCAAAAACGGACAGGGTTAAACATCTGATGAGAGGTGACACTATGGCTGGCAAGGAAATCGGGTTATTTCTGTGACACGTAACACTTCCATCATGAGAATATTAAGTAATGGCCTTACACCAGAGCACATTAAAACGTTAGGAACTTCATATCCTCTCTAGAATAGTTACAGCATTTACTGAAATGTAACCTAAAGCTTATCATTTGTTTAACAGTACTTCCGGAGGAACTTACAAGACCAAATAAAAAAGCCTAATGAGTCAAGGAGACTTCATTTACAATTTAAATCTTGGGACATTTGTTATAAACATCTCATAAAAATTTGTTAAGCACACGCCTAAAGAGAATTAAAGATCATTACAAAATCCAAAATGTATTTTTCTGCAACCAAGGTGACAATAAGAGATTCCAAAGGCAAATATGTAGCGTGATACCTGGTAGCAAAACGTGGCTCCTTTAACACTGAGAAATTTTAGCTAAGTAATCGAAGTCCTGATAAGGACATAGCATTGAAACTGGTTTTCTGGGCAGGCAAAAGAGAAAAACCTTTGTTCACATTATCTCATCAAGAGAAGGGCACTGATTCAACGCCCCGACACTGCCCACGGAGCCGCGGCGTGATTCGGGAGAATGACAAGGCACAGACGGTTAGCTTTGAAGGAAAGCGTGGGTGCAGGGGTGGGTGCAGGGGACACCGCAAAGCGTGCGATCGCCCCGAACAGCTGCAAGCTCGTGTATTTATTGGCAGTAAACATTCAAAGACAATCAAGGGGAGTCTCCTGAGCCTAGTGACGAGTAGTACATCCCAGGGAAGGTCACAGGATTAGATCATGTAACATTCAGCAAGTGGAGCCTGTTCTTAAACATGTTTCTATGCACCCCGAGGGCTATTGTCAAGAGCAACCAGGTTTCTTTGGGGCCGCATTCCGCCCTTAGTGGACCAGGCGTTCCTGGCCGCTGTTATCTGAGGGGGTTTTGAGAAGGGCAGCGTTCCACCCTGAGCAAGCCCGGCGTTCCCAACTGATGGAGCTCTGACATTTACGCTAAAGCGCGCAGGGTCACAAACACGTTTTCCTACTACATCCTTAGTATAAGCTCTCGGCCAGGAGCTGCTGGAATTCAAGAAAACGTTGTCTGTTGAACAGAGTGAGAATTTCAGTCTTACACCACTGCACTTTTAAAATTCCTTTATTTTAATCTCAGTCCCTTCTGACCACACCTAGAATTCCTTTCCAAAGACTTCCCTTCACAAACCTTCTACAGCTTTCTTCTGCATTCAGATTTTGTCCCAAGCGATTTCTCCCAAACAACCATCTTATTTAGGACAAAATTACCTTCTTCCACCTTCAACAAAAATGCATTCCCATTCCTCACATCTTCCGTAACATGTCTCTTAGTTTCCTGCACAGAGTTGCTTCTCTTATTTCCATCAGTCTTAATTACACTTAGCAGAATTTTGCACTCCTGGAACCTGGGTCTCCAGTGAAAACGAAGTAGTAACCAGCTGTGAACTGTGACACCAAAGTGTTTAGACGGCAAATCTGTGACTCAGTTAAGCACAAAGCATGTCGATCTACAGACTCAAATATCCTTAGTGTTCTGCAATAAGTAGTCGAAAGCACAAACCTACGTCCAGTACTCAATGCTTTAGCCTTTTATCCTCTTTGGAAAAGACCTTCATGTCCAAAGAATTTCATCCCACTTACCATCTAAGGAAAACTTCAAAGTTTCAGGTTAGCAAAGACTTTAAGAGCTATTTTTTAAAAAGATTTTATTTATTTATTTATTTATTTATTTAAGAGAGAGAGAGAGAGAGACCACGAGCAGAAGGGCAGAGGCAGGGAGGGTTTGGAGGAGAGGGAGAAGTTGATTCCCCACTGAGCAGGGAGCCAGAAATGGGGCTTGATCCCAGGACCCTAAGATCATGACCCGAGTCAAAGCAACTGCTTAACTGACTGAGCCCCTCAGGCACCCTTTGAAAGCTGTCTTAACAATTACCCATGAAAACGTAGAGACAGACAAGATTAACCATCATTTTAGATAATCTTTTTGCTAATAAATTGCAACAGAGATAACGGAGCTTACTTGACCCTCAGTAAATCTTGGTAGAATCAAAGCTTCACATTTAATGATGATAACCTTAAAGACATGTCTATCTTAAACCAATAAACTTACATCAGTTTAAATACTGACATGCTCCACCTGGATCCTACCCAAGGTCTATTTTTACCTGAGACACTGGTGGGGAAATCTGGAGTGGGCGGTGTGGGGTCCACGGGGTGCTCTTCTTCGCTCCCTGAGAGCGAGGGGAGAAGGAGCCATGGTGCCTGATGCACCGAGGATGGTCTAGAAGCCAGTTCTGCAGGCCGCACCCAAGGTGGTGCAGAAACGGGACGGGGGAGCAGAGGAGGCAGAAGAGGTGAAGTGCGGCCAGAAGGCAGAGAAGGTTCCTGGTTCTAGAGATCATGAGCTCCAACAGAGGAGCAGACGCCATGTTTCCCTGCCAACAAGTGGAATTAGGCAGGCCATGTCAGGCTGGAGACGACCGAATTTCCCTGAAACCAAGGGAGTTTCGGCAGCTGCTTGGGAATATTCCTTGTAGTGCCCGTCCTGAGGGAGACTAACCACAGATGGCTCCAATTATAGCCATTAACCCAGGAAATAAGTGAGGGAGAAGCCCCTACATCGATTAGGAAAAGCAGTGAGAGAGAGACAGTCAAGAGTCCCCTTCCTCTGGGATGGCCTGTGTTTCCTGCAGCAACCTGGGTTTACTCGGAGGAGGCCTGTTTAGACAATTATCATCCAATATGTCAGCAGGGAGTTTTACTAGCCAAACGCACTCTGCAAGAGGCCCTTAGGTCTGGGTCCTGAGTTAGAGCCCTGAAAGCCTGGATGGACCTAGGGCACTTCTATTTGCCCTCTTCCCTGCAGAAGAGATCTAACTGATAGATCCCACCGAGGCCATACAGTGTTACAGGAGACCAGTCCTTTCCTAAATTTTGCAATTTGAATTGTTTCCAGTGGGGTAAAAAGCAACCCCAAGGAAGAGTCCTTGGGAACCAAAGACGAACCCCCCGATGCAGGGCTCCATCCCAGGACCCCAGGATCATGACCTGAGCAGAAGGCAGACTATTAACCAACTGAGCCACACAGGCACCCCCAATTTTGTAATTTAAGTAGTTATTAAGAAATAACCCGATTTCCTTGCCAGCCATAGTGTCACCTCTCATCATCTAACTAAGTAGTTAGTAGAGGGCATTGATGGAAAACAGTCAAGATAGAAATCCATCATGGTTCTAACAGACATTACAACACAGGTAGTCTTTATAGTCAACTTCCCTAGGAAATGGTCCCCGGTTGGGTTGTAATTCCATCAGGTACTGGTTTCGGCTGCTCCTAGCGGAGGTCCTGCAGCCACAAGTGGCTAGAGCAGGGATGTGAAGGGGATCCCGTGAGATCAATCAGGAAGAAACCTCACATGGGAGTCTTAAGATTGGCAGCCGTCCTGGTGACATAGGTGGCTGACCCATGCCCAAGACAAATGACTTTGTAGAAGGACAGGAGTAAAGAGAGGGCATCAAGTTTCTGGGTCTTATTACCATCCCGGCCATGTTACTAATTTCTAACCAATAGGCAGGCTTTCTCTTCCCCGTAGAGTACCACAGGCTAGAGGATGGCAGCCTGACCTATCGCAATGAAAGTGTTGCAGGAAGACCGGACTCCTTGAAGGGCCCCTAAAAGCAGAGTAAAGGAAGAGAAGAGAAAGTAATCACCAAGTTTCCCCGAAGCTCAGAGTCCAGATGAAAAAACCCCAAGTCCCACATGTGGGCGCCATATGATGTGGTTTTAGAATATAGGTGAGGTTCAGTGGGGTGAGGTCCAGGGCGGACGACCAAGAAAGAATTCTTGAGACATCCTTGGTGCAAAATGGTGGTTTTATGAAAGCACGGTGGGCAGCAAGAGCGGCAGTGGGCTTGTGAGGAGCAATTGATTATATACTATGGGGTTGGGGGAGGTAAGCAAAAAGGGAGGTTTTCAAAAGAAGTCCATAGGCTAAAGAGGACCTACAAGATCCTGGAGGCCTTGCCATGTCAAGTTAAGGTTGCTTTTCCCTCTAGTAAAGCAATACAATTAAGGCAGTTGGGAGCTTCGGGGCACCTGGGTGGCTCAGTCGGTGAAGCATCTACCTTCAGCACAGGTCATAATCCCAGGGTCCTGGGATCGAGACCTGCATCAGGCTTCCTGCTCAGCAGGGAGATGCCCCTGCCCCTCCCCCTGCTTGTGTTCTCTTCCGCCCTCTCTTAAATAAATAAATAAAAATCTTAAAAAAAAAAAAAAGAAGAAGACAGTTGGGAGCTTCCTGGAAGAATGTCACACATATCCCACCCTGGAGTGGGGGGGTGGTTTGCAGGTGTCACCTTGTACTTTGTCCTCAGGTAGCCTTCTGCTCCCACACCAAAGTGTTAAGCATAGAGCCCACTGATGTGACTGACGTCCTAATAAGAAGAGCAAGAGACTAGAGTTCTTTCTCCACCATGTGAGGGTAGCCAGCAAAAAGGCAGCTGTCTGCAAAACACAAAGAGAGCCCTCACAGAGACTGAATACGCTGGCCCCTTGATCTTGCACATTTCAGCCTCCAAATACTGTGAGAAAGAAATAGTCGTTGTTTTCAGCCACCCCGTCCGTGGTCTTTTGTTACAGCAGCCTGAACAGACTAAGACAACTGGCACGACCATCTTGAAAGAATTGCTATTTCTTTCCGTAGAATACTGTCTGGAGAGTACAATGTCACTTGTGCCTGTAGAAGGTCCAGTTTATTTTTTAAGATTTATTTATTTATGACAGAGAGAGAGAGAGAACAGGAGTTAGAGGAGGGGTCCCAGGGTCCTGGGATGCAGCCCTGCATAGGGCTCCTCACTCAGCTGGGAGTCTGTTTCTCCTTCTGCCCCTCCTCCCATTCATCCTCTCTCTCAAGTAAATGAAAAATAATATCATTTTAAAAGTAGTGCTGTTAAATTAAAGATCTATGGAGTGGAAAAGTACTCTCTCATCAGTAGTGTGGTTCCTCCCATTGCCCTTCCTTATGAGCTTCTGAAAGGTATTCAGAATGCAGATTTGAGGCACTGATAATGTTCACCCCCACATTCGACACGGGTGATGCTAACAAGCAGAACAGATGGGAAGTAAGTGAGGATATCAGCCCAGATGCCCTCCCACCAGCCTCTAGCTTCAGGAGCCATCTTTCTGCCAGAACTCGAGTATACAACATCTATTCCACGTCATTCTCCAGTCTTTTTTCTTTCCTTTTCTTCTTTTTCTTTTTCTTTCTCTCTTTCCTATCTTATTCGTTTCTTTCTTTCTTTCTTCTTTCTTTCTTTCTTTCTTTCTTTCTTTCTTTCTTTCTTTCTTTCTTTCTTTCAGATATTACTTATTTATTTATTTGTCAGAGAGAGAGAGCACAAGCAGAGGGAACAAAGAGGCAGAGGAAGAAGCAGGATTCCCACTGAGCAGGGACCCTGATGTGGGATTTGATCCCAGATCTGGGACCATGAATCGAGCCAAAGGCAGATGCCCAACCAACGGAGCCACCTCAGAGCGTCCCTCTCCAGTCTTTTATACACCACAAGCCAATTGCTTTACTTTGAAGTTAAGTATGTTTTCCAGATCTAACTCTGGTCCTCTGTCATTTGAAAAAGCTCATCAGGTATCAAATGGCTGAATTCAAGCAACCGTGAAACATGTGTGAGATGTGCTACCGGAAAGTTCTAGTAGATGGAACATGACCTAGAGAATGCATCCCTAACGGGGTTACTCGGGACTGAAGGTCTCCGGGCCAGTTCAAAGGCACATCCTCTTGACTTGACCACTCAGAACCATTGCTCCCCGTGGCAGAGGTTGTTCTCCAAAGATGACCGTCTATTCTCTCATAATTCTCTTGTACAACACAACGTTGACACTCACCCCATGAGGCAAGAGTGATGCTATGGATTTCCAAAGATGGGACATACAGGGCATTATGAGGTCTGCCTGGTTTTCTTGGGATGCTTGCCCTCAGAAGGCAGCTGCCACGCTTTGAGGAAGCCCAGGCTACATGGCGGGGTCACGTGTAAGTGTACCGCTTGGAAGCAGCTGGCATTGCAGCTGGCGATCAGCATCAATGACCAGAGTGTGGGTGCTTTGGCCTCGGGGGACTCCACCGCCAGCTTTAAGGTCACTTCTCAGACAGAGGGAGCAGGTGAGCATTCCCCACTGAGACACGATTCGCACATTACACATACACTGTCTACTTCAATGGTTTTTAGAGTATTTGGAGTTGTACAACCGTCACAGTTCTAGAGCGTGCCAGCACCCCCCAGGAGAACCCTGACCTCATTAGCAGCCACTCTCCATTTCCTGCAACACCCCTTCCAGCCCTCAGCATGCACGTACTAAGTGACTTTCTGTCTCTAGTCAATTTGCCTGTTCCAGACATTTTATGTAAACCAAATAATCCGCTAGGAGGTCTGCTGTGACTGGCTTCTTCCACTTAGCATGTTTTCAACGTTCGTCCACATGGTACATGCTTCTTTACTTCGTTCCTTTTTATTGCTATTCCATCGTATGAACAGACCGCCTTGTATTTATCCATTCATCAGCTGACGGACATTGGGCTGCTGCCACTTTAAGGCTATAGTTCTTATGAACATCCGGATACACATTTTTGGGTGATATTTTCACTTCTCTTGGGTGTATACCAAAGGGATGGAATTGCCGGGTCATACGGGAACTCTAGGTCTTATCTTTTCCTGAACTGCCAGACTGTTTCCAGAGTGCCTTCACCGGTTTACATTCCCACCGGCAGTGCAGGAGATTCCAAATTCTCCACACCCTTGTCAACACTTGCTATTGTCTGTCTTTTACTTTAGCCATCCTGGTGGGTGTAAAGTGGTATCGCTGTGGTTTTCATTTCCTTTCTCTGATGGGTAACGATGTTGAACAGCTTTTCACATGTTTATTGGCCCTGTGTCTACCTTCTTCAGAGAAAAGTATATTCAGGGACTTTGCCTGTTTCTAAAATTGGGTTTTCTATCTTTTATCATTGAATCGTAGGGATTCTTTATATATTGTAGATACAAGTTCCTTATGATATGTTTTTGCAAATATTTTTTGCCATTCTGCAGATTGCTTTTTCACTTTCTTTTCTTTTTTTTTTTTAAAGATTTTATTTATTTGACAGAGAGAGACAGAGACTGAATGCTCAAGCAGGGGGAGCAGTGGGTAGAGGCTCCCCACTGAGCAAGGAGCCCAATGTGGGACTTGATCACAGGGCCCTGGCATCATAACCTGAGCAGAAGGCAGACGCTGAACTGACTGAGACACCCAGGCGTCCCAACTTTTTCACTTTCTTGATGGTATCTTTTAAAGCACACACATTTTAAATTCTGATAATGTCTAATTCTTTTTTTTTCTTCTGTTTTTGGTGCTTTTGGTGTCATCTAAGAAATCATAGCCTAACCCAAGGTCATGAATATTTACTACTATACTCTAAGAGCTTTATACTTTTAGCCTGACACTTAGGGCTACAATCCTAGAGATCATTGTGTGAGTGTGGATGGTGTGAGGAAGGGGATCCACTTCATTCTTTTGCATGTGGATATCCAGTTGCCCCAGATTACTTTGTTGAAAACTATTATTTTGCTATTGAATTTTCGTGACCCACTTCTCTAAAATCAATTGAAAGTACATGTAAAGGTTTATTTCTGGACTCGGGTCTATTTCATTGATCTGTATGTCTACCCTTATGCCACTACCATGCTGTCTTTATTAATGTAGCTTTTGGTAAGTGTTGAAATCAAGAATCAGAGAACTTAGTCTTCATATTTACTGTTATAGCTATTCTGTGTCCCTTGAATTTCCACATGAATTTTAGAATTTGTTTATGAATTTGTTTTAAAAAAAAGACAAAACAAAAAACCAGTTGGACTTCATAGGGATTGCATTGAATGTTTAATCTGAATTCGGTGGATTTTATCATTTGAAGCGACTTGATTTTAGGATAGCTAACTGTGAATGGGAACTGATACTCCATCCTGCTTAGGGAAGAACACATTTTATTGTGAAGACAAGAGAGGGCAACTGCTTCTGTAGAGAATAAGATTCTGTCTGCAAGGTGTCTCCCTCTAGACGGCAAAGGGGACATTTCGTAGAACAGAGAGTGTTTCTGACTGGGGTCCGGTCTGACATTTCCAAATTGAGCCCCCTTCCTCACTTCAAGATAAGCAAGCGGACTTCTGCTGCTTGGCCTTCACCCCACAGCCCTGCCCAGGACTAGACTGATTTTTCTGCACTGGGAATGGTCAAGAAGCAACAATGAGACCTGGGATTTTTCTTCCCCAGGGTTGGGTACACCCTGCTTGGAGTAGGGGTTTGCAACGGGAAATAAGTACCCTGGCTGCCCATGCCACCTTTCCACCTCCAGCAGCAGGAGACCCAGGGCAAGGCTGAGAATCCTACAGATGACAAGGAGACAGGAGGCTTTCACCAGGACAGGAGTAAAGCTGCCGCCGAAATACAGAGTCTGTTAAAAATGTCACACAGCATCTCAGGAGGACCCCAGGAGCAACCTTATTCTTCTTGGTGGGGACGCTAACGGTAGGTTTTGGCCCCAAGGATTCTACTTCTAAGTGCCTCTATTTCCAGGTGATTCTGGCTAAGAGAAGTATATTCAGGGTGCATGGCCTGCTTTTCTTCTCCTGTGCACAGCAGAGCGACGGCCACCTCAGCCCTGCCGTTGAAAGTCAGGCTCTGCCCCTGCCCTCTGGGGACTGCAGCTCGTGGTTCTGCCCCGTTGGCAGTAAGCCCCGGGCAGATGAGAACAGGCTGCAGACAGTAAAGGAGACAGGTTCGTGGGGCTTACTCAGGGCCCAGGCCGGTCAAGTGCCTGCTTTATTCAGACAGGAACAGCCCCAGTGGACCACAGTCCCAGCCTTTACACACTGCGAAGGCAACTGGGAGCCAGGACGGAATCTAGAAAAATATTGCATCGATTCAGACAATCAAAAAAGACCATGTGAAATCGACTTATGGAACACTGGTCAGGATTTGAGACTAGAAGAGGTGACAGGAGAGAAAGAAACCTTTGTCAGCCCCAGCCAGAACTGGCCCTAGCGGAAGTAATTGGGACATTCGTGGGCGACCAGCTGCCAGGCCCGATCGAAGGCCTGCACCACGGCCGGCTCCAGCGGCCCTTCCTCGGTCGCTGCCAAGTTCTGTGTCAGCTGCTGCACGCTGGACATGCCCAGGATGACCGCGTCCCCGAGGGCACCCTGCAAGGGGACACAGCCAGGTGTGACTCCAGCCACACATCCTCCCTCCCAGCCCTGCCCCTGCCGAGACCCGGGCTCTGATGTTTATGTCGAATACAGTTCTGTAAGGAAACTGAGATGCCTTCAGTGATTTTAACCATGTGACTCAAACCCTGTCGTCTTTCCCTCTGCCGTCACTCTGCTCATCCTCAGACAGACCTGTGCTCAGAGCGCAGCCCGGCCGCTCAGCTGGGTGACGCTTGGCTTACTTACGGGAATCAGAAACTATGTCAGGCACTTAGCCCCGGTTGTTTGAGAAACTACTCCCTGTGCGTCCTACACTGGGAACTGCGTCAGGCTGATGCAGGCGGGACGTTGTAGCTAGGGAGACCGGGGACGCCAGAGCGAGAGGGACCCCAACTCCCACTGTGAGTGAGGCTAATGGGTTTTGTGCGATTTTCTACCCCCTGCACAGCTGTGCGAAGCCATGTCCTCATCTGTAAATCCGGGGGACTGGCACTTCATAGGGCTGGAGAACTAAGTACATGTGAGCGAAGCCCTCATCCGGGGCCTGGCGCTCAGACAGGAGCTTAGGACAACGGAAGGGCTCTCGTCAGCTCTGTCAGCAGGAGAGACTTCGGAGGGGAGAACTGCTTCGGTGGGGCGCCTGGCCGGCTCAGTGGGGAGCACACGACTCTGGGTCTGGGGTTGAGAGTTGGAGCCCTACACTGGGTGTATAGAGTACTTACAAATAAAACCTTTTTCTTTCTTTCTTTCTTTTTTTATTTAATATAGGCTCCATGCCCCACATGGGGCTTGACC
Organism: Ursus maritimus; assembly: GCF_017311325.1. NCBI lineage: Eukaryota > Metazoa > Chordata > Mammalia > Carnivora > Ursidae > Ursus > Ursus maritimus. The sequence continues at coordinate 13,826,303 of NW_024425786.1, forward strand.
TCACAACCCTGAGATCAAGAGTCACATGTTCCACTAACCAAAACAGCCAGCTGCCCACAAACAAAATCTTCAGGGGCGAAAACAAAAACAAAAACAAAAATTAACCAATGAAACGTGGCTTAGAAATCACGTCAAGGTAAGTGATTCCGGCTCTGCTACGAGGGGCGGCGGGGCCCCCGGACGGCCGGCTCACCTGCAGCTGGGAGTGGTGGTACATCCAGCGGAGGGCGGCCGAGGTCATGCTGGGGGCGCTGCCGCCATACGCAGCCTGCAGGGCCTTCTCCACCAGGGCAATGGCCTCGAACTGGTTCTCTTTCCAGAAGCTGGGCAGGTGAAGGGAGTGGCACAAGGGTCAATAACCCGGGATCACGCCGGGCTAGAGCCACAAAGCCAAGCACGGCAGCTGTGCCCACCCAACTCTGCGGAGTGGGGAACCCAGCGCCCTTCCTGCAGCGGCCGGCTTGATTGGGCAGCAGAACCACTGGGCACAGGAGGCAGGTGGGTGACCCTCACCAAACACCTCAAAGTCATCTTTCATCTCTTTATGATTCTTAAGAACTGCCCCCCCTCCCTTTTCCGAGTGAAGCAAAGGTAAGTAGTCCGGGGGTGGGCAGGACTCGGCCCCAGGCATCCTGAGCCTGCATCCAGGGCTCGCTCCTTCCTTCCTGGCCAGTGGTAAACACTTCTCAGGGAACCGCTAGGCCTCGGAAGACCCGGTATGAGACCCGGGGGTCACCATTTGCTCACAGAGCTCCCAAGAAAACAAGAAACGCCGTGGAGTTTGGTCATTTCTGCAGGTGTCAAGAGACATGGGTCCGGACAGCAGGGGAGACCCGGAACCACCAGGAAAGGCACCTAGAATTTCTCCAGCTCAGATAAAGGGGAGCCCGCACCCCTCCCATCCTGACGCAGCCCATCCCCTGTTCACCGATTTCTGTAGATCTCAGACCACTTATCCCCAAAGAAGCGGCAGACGGGCTGTTTCCTGTCCTTGTCCTCGTACTTGTACCTTCCGGTCAGCAGGCCCCCTGCAAGAGGATACCCATCAGAGCCGCGGCCCACCCTGCTCCCAGACGCTGTTCTGGACTGGGGAGAGGGGGATGGGGGCGACCCAGGAGGGATGGAGGACACTGCCCAGCCTCTCTTCAAACCCCTCACTGCTTCCCAGGTCCTGGCCAGCCCTCTACCGCGTCAGGAAGTGGCAGAGCTGGGGCCAAGAATGGCCTCCCACCCCAGGGGACCCGCCCCCAGAGCAGCGCCTACCAGCCAAAGGGTTGTAGGCATAGAACCGCAGTCCGAAGTGCCTGAGGCAGGGGAAGAGCTCGGTCTCCACCTGCCGCGTGGTAGCGTTGTACATGCCCTGCGGGTAGAAGGCCAGCTGCAGGTGTGCCCGAATCAAAGGAAGGGTCCCCACAGCTTCCCTGGCACAGCCCGCAGTTCACACCCTAACAATCCTTAGGACCTTCACAATCGGGGCATCTACTTGGTGCAAAGGAAAATTCATTCATGCAGCCCACATTTCTGAGCACCAGCCAGGTGCTGGACATGGAATTTCCATCCACACACCAACAGGACAAGGCCCCTGCCCTGAGAGATCGAATAGCAAGGTAGGGCAGCCATGGTACAATCAAGGAAAGCAGCAGTTGGACTCCACGAGTAAGTTCTGCAAGCGGAGTCCGGCACCAAGCAGGGGTCCAAACATTTGCTGAATGAACGAGGAGAGAAGTAGGGCCTGAGATCGCAGATTCCTCTGGGGCATCGGGAAAGGCTTCCAGGGGACGAGCCATCTAAGCGAGGACTGATCGCTTCCAGCAGGAGCAGGGGAAGAATGGTCCAGGCTTGTGCACCGCCAGGAAGCAGGAAGGAAGGGCCCCAGGAGCACACGTGGGCAGGAAGGGGAGCCAGGCCAGAGCTGCAGGTGCACTGGGAGGCATCCCAGGCTGTCAGCAGGGGAGGGGCTGCGCTGGAGAGGAGGCAGGCAGAGGGGCCTGGAGAACCGGGGATCAGCAGCAGCCCTGCAGACAGGCCCTGCAGCCCAGGCCTCACCTGGTACACGGTGGGCAGGATCCAGCCGTTCCTCCTGCAGAGGGTACACATCTCGGCCACCTCCCAGGAGGCGTAGTTGGAGAGGCCAAGCTCCACGAACAAGCCCTGCAGGGGAGAGGCCTGGGTCAGAACCCATCGCCGCCCAGGACACTGGAAAAGGGAGACGGGCGTGGGGCACCTGGGGGTGTGGTCTGTCCCTGGCTTGGCTCTGGGACTACCCTGCTGCCTGCTCTCTCCTGGAGCTCGGATGTGGCCTCACCTCCTGGTGCAGCTGGTGGCAGGCACGAAGCGTCTCCTCCACGGGGGTGTCGTGGTCTGGTAGATGCAGGTAGAAGATGTCCACTCTGCGGCACTGCAGCCGCCTCAGGGATGTCTCCAGCTGGGCCCGCAGACTGTCAGGCTTCAGTGAATTCTCATCCAATGGATTGGCCTTCGTGGCGATTTTCACTTTGGGGAGTGAAATGAGAGTTCAGGGCAGTTTACCAAACACTGGAGAGAGTAAGTAAGGAGTAAGAGAAAGACCTGAGTTCCCATCCCAGATCTGCCATTACTAGCTCTGTGACTTTGACCAAGTTACTCAACCTCTCTGAGCCTCAATCCTCTCAACTATAAATTGGTTGTGACCATGGTTCTATTTTGTGTGCTGTTCCCAAGGCTTGATCAGAACGTGAATGGACGTGTTCATTGTCATCATCGCTCATGCCATCACTACGACACATTATTTACTAGGCCCTAAGGGTGGGAGACCCAACAGGCGATCCCTGCCCTTGGGGACTCACTGTCTAAGGGGCTGCATGACAGCAAGTGAGGCAGGGATGCAGCAGGTGCTGGGGGAGCCCAGGACATAGAGGCGGGAGACCCACTGTAAGCTCAGGGAAGGCTTTCTTTACGATCTGAATCTTGGTCTCCAGGGGGAAGTCACAGGCTGCCAGTTGAGGAAGGGTGGGAAGGTCATTCCAGAGGGTGAAGACGAGGAGCCATGCCTGCAATTCCAGGGATCTAGAGCACCAGGGTCAGGGGGTACCCGAGGGAGAGAAGGGCCACAGACCCATGGAAACGGTCTTGAGAGCACCCCGTGGAATGTGGCCCTCCCTGCACACCAGGCAAGTCATCTGACTGCTTGAGACTTAGGAGCAGGCAGGAGGACTGCTCACTTGGAATTGTTCCGTTCGTCCACCTCTTCTTCATGTGAATGAAACTTCGCAGCTGAGGTTAAGGACTTTGGCCCCACTAGCTCTGACCATAAGGAGGGAAGGGAAGGAGAGCTTGGAGAAAAAAAGACATTGAGAAAGAAGACCCAGAGCGGTCAGAGAAGGAGCCCGGTGATCTAGAAAGGGCGAGCACTGAGACGCAGGCATTCTGTCTTACTGTTCCAGATCTAGCATGCTGTGAATCACAGGAGAAACCAAGCCAGGCTCTAGCAGAGGACAGAAAAGAGCTGGAGGGAGAGACGGTGCCGTGTGGTAACATGACTATTAATACTAGTAATCCTAACAGTAACAGCCGACATTGCTGAACTCGAGGGACCTGCCCAGCACTGCCGAACCTTTTCAAATGGCATCAGACTGGTGATGGACGTACCCCTGCCCTTATACAAACCCTCCATTTAGCTCTATCTGCCTGTTCCAACACCCCTGGCACTACCAAATCTCACACCCACTGCCTACGCCCACAGCACTAATGCCTGTCCTCCTCTTCCTCCTCCTGGCAAACCAATCAGTTCTTCAATGTCTAATGTTCCCTCTTCGGAGCTTTCTTCAGTGCCCCCCCCCCCAGAAGTGCTCCCTCTTCCCAGCTTCCCCAGCCTTCTCTAGAACCCGAGCTCCGCAGAGTGGGTTCCTGTCCATTTCCCTTCTAGGACCTCAGAGGCTAGCCCAGAGGGTAGTTAGATCCCCTACCACCCCCACTCCCCCATGCCAGCCCACCGTGCTCCTGCGGCTCCCTGGCGCTGCCACCCGCAGGAAGCGGGAGGCCGTGCCTACTGAGCATAGCACCCGAAACCCCAACGGAGCAAAGTCTAGGGCCAGAGCAAGGAGGAAGCAGATGCCCCACAGGTTCCCAAGTCGGATCCGGGTGGCGCTCTGCCAGGGAATGCCAGGACAGTACGGGCAGGGTTCCAGCAGATCAGGCCCGCACGGGGCCCCTGAGGGGGGCGGGGAAGGAGGCAGGGGCTGCACAGCGCCAGATTCCAGCGCTTTCAGTGCCCCCTAGAAGATTAACCAAGTCCTTCCAGACTGTACCTGGAGGGGGATGTCCCTGAGGGAAGGCCGTGGGAGACCTCCTCGGAAGGGAAGGGGAGAGGAAAGGCTGGTCAGGGCAAAGCACTGTCCGGCTGTCCGGGACGACACGTGCATGGGGCCTAAGGAGCAGGCGGTCCACGCGGCTGTGAGGAGGTCAACGCACAAGAGGGCCCGAAGGCGTGGGTCCTGACGGCGGCTGGGCCAAGGCTGGGGCCGGGTGGGCGCCGCACGGTGCAGGGGAAGGTAGAGGTTACCTTTGCAGTCGCTGCCGCCCAGCCCGAGCCCCATTTCGCCCAGGATGATCTCGGACTGGCCGTCGGCGTATATGAAGGCCGTGTCCAGCTCGGTGTAGCCGCGGTCCAGGAAGGCGCGCACGGCCGCGATGCTGGAGGGCTTGTCCATGCGGCGCCCCATCTCCATGGCGCCCAGCACGGTAGCGGGCCGCCGCGGGGACAGCGGCCGGGACATGGTGGCGGCGGCGGCAGCGGAATCGGTGCCCCACAAGTGGAACTCTATGGTTGGCGCGAGGCACTAGGCTGCAGGAGCCAAAGCCGCTTTAAAGCAGGGCCAGGCCCCGCCCACCGACATTGGGGGCGGAGCGCGGGTGGGCCGAGGGGGCGGGGCAGTGTGACCCCGCCCCCTCCCTCCTCCGGGCTGCACGCGCCTCCCTGGCAGGTAGCCTGGGCTGAGCCACAGGAGGCGGAGCTGCGCTAGTGGGAGCGTTCCCGAACGCTGAGGGCGGGGACTCCAGGGGCCTCGCCGTCCCGGGGCCCCGGGGTCGTTGGAGAGGGGCTTCTCTACGTGCTAAAATTCCTGCGAGGACGACTTGGCTGGGGCTGTCCAGACACCCTGCGCTCCCACAGGCTACTCTGCTTCTCCAGTGGGGACCTGCCAGAGGCACCAGCCCTCGTCCTTGTGGCATGAAAATGAAACGGATGAAAACAAGGAACTGAGAGCCTCGGAATACGCGTACCCAAGCGAAAACCCGGTTCCAACCAGAAGGCAAAATAAAGACTCCGTTTAGACAAGCAGGGGTAGTAGCAAACGCTCACTCTCCCAGAAGTATTTTAGACGGAAGGGAATCTGAATTTACACGCTCACAAAATGAAGTGCTGGGGGTGGTCAAGGTGGAGAAATCTAAAGCTTTCATTTTTAATCATTGCTTCTTGTTTGTTTATTTACGTAATCTCTACACCCAAGATGGGGCTGAATTCACAGTCAGACATCCGGGGTCACATGCTCTTCGACCTAGCCAGCCAGGTTCCCCTCATCTTTGACCCTTTAAAAAGATCATTGCGTTGCTATAAAGTTAAACATAAACTTGCCATATGACTCAGCAAAACCTGTGTTCACACGAAAACCTATACACCAGTGTTTTTTGGAGGCTTTGCTTGTAATAGACAAAAACTGAAAAGCACCGAAATGTCCCTCCACGGCAGGATGGATAAAGACATTGGGGTATGTTCATAGGATGGAATGAACTGATCAGCAGAGTCACAGGAAGGAATCGGAACTGCTGCTCAGCAGAGTGTATGGTTCTATTTCCATGCCATTCCTGCAAAGACCATACTAGAGAGACCGAAATCTAATCAGTCCTTAGCAGGGGCTGCTGGTAGGAGCACAGAAGGATCACTTAAAGTTTCGGGAGTGATGGGCTCTCCTACATCTTGATTGTGGTGGTGATGACATGACTCTATACCTTAGTCAAAACGTTCAGACCTGTACCCTTGGGGTACCTGGCTCCGTCCCTCTGGAGAGCATGCGACTCCATCAGGGCCCTGAGTTCGGGTCCCATGTTGGGTGTAGAGATTACTTACATAAATAACACTTAAAAAAGAAACAAGAACTGTACCCTTAAAAGGGTGAACTAGGATGTAAATTCCATATTAATACAAACATCAAAAAAGATACTGTTTCAAGGAAAAACTAACGATGTATTATTTATTATGCAAAGGTAGAAGTTTACAACAAAGGTAGAAATAAAATATATGAACACAATAGCACACCAGGAACCTGGGTGGTTCAGCAGAAGGGTCTGCCTTCCACTCAGGTCATGATCCCAGCGTCCTGGGATGGAGTCCCGAATTGGCCTCACATCAGGCTCCTTGCTCAGAGGGGAGCCTGCTTCTCCCATTGCCCACTGCTCCCCCTGCTTGTGCACTCACACTCTCTCTCTGTCTGACAGATAAATAAATAAAATCTTAGAAGGAAGGAAAGGAAGAAGGGAAGGAAGGAAGGAAGGAAGGAAGGAAGGAAGGAAGGAAGGAAAGGAAAAACAATAGTACACAGGAAATGACAAGGCAGTATTCTGTTTTTTTTTTTTTTAAAGATTTTATTTATTTATGTGACAGAGAGATAGCCAGTGAGAGAGGGAACACAGCAGGGGAGTGGGAGAGGAAGAAGCAGGCTCCCAGCGGAGGAGCCTGATGTGGGACTCGATCCCATAACGCCGGGACCACGCCCTGAGCTGAAGGCAGCCGCCTAACGACTGTGCTGCCCAGGTGCCCCGGCAGTATTCTGTTTTAAGTGTCCGTGAACTGTTGTGCTATGATTGGAAGGTACATTGTGATAAGTTAAAAATGTAAATGATAAACCTTAAAACAATCACCGAAACAATAAAACAAAGAGGTGTGGCTAAGAAGGCAATAGTAGAGATAAAGTCAATCATAAGAAAATACTGAATTAAGCCAAAAAAAAGGCAGATAAATATGAAAAAAAGGATGAAACAATAGAAAAGAAATAGCAAGATAGGTTTAAGCCCAATCATCTCAATTACATTAATTACATTAATCTCTACATTAATTACAAATGATACAAATATCGCCGTGAAATACGCCAGGGGTGGTCAGATTGGCTCAAATAGCAAAACCCAACTATATAGTAAGTAATTAAAAACTGACTGAAGTATATGAACAGAGACGGGTTAAAAGTAAAAGGATGGAAAACGACATACCTTGACCAAACTAAGAGAAAGCAG
>NW_024425786.1:13833570-13880231 GCF_017311325.1 Ursus maritimus
TGTCTATATGAATACAAAGTAGGTCTCAGAACACTACCAAAGCCAAACAGGAACATTCCATAAGGACAAACAGGGGCACCTGGGTGGCTCAGTCGGTTAAGGTCATGACCTCAGGGTCCTGGCGTTAAGGCCTGGGTTGGTCTCCTGGCTCAGCAGGGAATCTGCTTCTCCCTCTCCCTCTTCCCCTGCTTATGCTCTCTCTCTCTCTCAAATAAATAAATAAAATCTTAAATAATAAAATAAAAAATAAACTTCAATAGCCTTGGGACACCTGGGTGGCTCAGTTATTTAGGCATCTGCCTTCAGCTCAGGTCATGGTCCCGGGGTCCTGGGATAGATCCCTGCACAGGCTTCCCTGCTCAGTGGGGAGTCTGCTTCTGTGTCTCCCTCTGCTGCTCCCCCTGCTTATGCTCTCTCTTTTCCTCAAATAAATAAAAAAACTCTTAAAGAAAAAAAAAAAAAACTTCAGTAGTCTCAGCCTTCTCTACACCCCTCACAAGCCCTCCCCGCCCCATCCTGTATTTGCTTGGTGTAGAGACCCATCCATTGGATGCAGTATGTCCCACATACGGTTTGCATAGTCATAGTTTCATTCAACTTGCTCCTCTAATCCCCTCAAAATTCTTATCAAACGGAAGTTCATGCTAATCGCTAGATCACATTCAAGTTTTGTGTCTTTTTCTTTTTTTTTCTTTCTTAAGAATAACCCATCAGTGACATACTGTATGTTGGCTAATTGAATTTAATTAAAGAAAGAAAAGAATACTTCATCAGTGTGCTGAGTACTTCCTGATGCATCCCACCAGGAAGGACAAACGCCATGGCTGACTCACTCCTAGTAATGCTGGGATCCAGCAGTGGGTTCACGGGATGTCAGCCCGCTCCCTCCACATAACGTTCCATGTCAATGTTTCTTCTTACGGTTTCATCTACTAATGATCTTTGCCTAATCAATGAAGATAGAGTTTTTCAGTCTGAGATTATGTTGTGTGCATTCTAAATACAGGTTTTAGGACTACAACATCGACATGTATAACCTTTCTGAGTACTTCTAAATGAGAAGTAAGTTTTAATTAATTTTTAATCTTTTAGGTAATTTTAGATTCATATGCAGTTGTAAGAAATAACACAGAACGATTCCTCGTACCCTTTCTGTGGTTCCCCTCGTTTCCCCCAAGTACTATCTTGCAGAGCCATATACAATAGCATAACCTGAGTACTGACATTGGTACGGTGAAGCTATTGCAGTTGTTGGGTAGACTGGCCCATAAGTGTTGAGGAGATCCTGCTGGTTGATGGCCCCTCTGAGTTCTGTATCCTTGCTGATTCTCTGGGCACGAGTTCTATCAGTTGTTGAGAGAGGAATGTTGAAGTCTCTAACTGTCATGGCGGGTTATCTATTTCTTCTTTCTGGTCTAACATGGTCTTTTGTTTTTTGTTTTTTGTTATTAAAGATGTTTTTATTTATTTGGTCGGGGGGGTCAGAGGGAGAGAACTGTCAGGCAGACTCCCCACTGAGAGATATGTCCTAATTACAAGGAATCACTGGCAAGTGGGAGAAAACTTGTGAAGAGGTAAGGGCATCCCCCGTACATTATCCAAGACAATCATAAGGAAAGTGGGGTCATCCATTATCTCCATAAGTTCACAGTTAACCCTGTGGAGTGGGGTATGCTCTGGATTTTAGGGAATGATTTTGTCATCCCAGCCACCCAGAACTGGTCAGTTGCTAGCTGAGTTATATAACTGTTGGGAGATTAATCCTAAATAATCATATGCCCATGGGGTCCTGTTATTATCCCCACAGAATAACAAGCAGGAAGATTGTTTATACATGAGCTCTTGTGGCTATTTCTCTGAAGTTTATCTCAAGAAGTCTAGCTTAGGCAAACGACATTCTTTTAAAGACAATCGGAGCTAGAATTTAACATCCGCAAAGATGTGTTATTGAAACATAATTTCTCCCTGTAATCACCCTCATTTTTAATCAGAGGCAGCCAAATCGGGACTAATATGTTTGACAAACAAATTCAGTTGTAACAAACGTGGCCTAATTATTTGCATAAGCTCAGCAAGAAAAGTAATTGATCACATAGGTCTTTTAGAATCTGCTTTGCTGGAACTTTTTTTCTTAAGATTTTATTTATTTATTTGAAAGAGCAAAAGAGAGAGAGAGAGAGAACGAGTGGGGGGAGGGGCAGAGGCAGAGGGAGAAGCAGGCTCCCCACTGAGCAGGAAGCCCAATGTCGGCTCCATGCCAGGACCCTGGGATCCTGACCCAAGCAAAAGGCATATGCCCAACCGACTGAGCCATCCAGGCTTCCCACTAATGAATACTTTATCACATTTCTGTAAGTCATAGATATCTTAAGACAAAGTTTCCTTAATCTGGAAGAGCAAACATTAGAGAATCAGCAAGTTTCAACCAAGACTTACCAAAAAACTGTCATTTCTCTCAATTCAGTTAGTTCCATATTACTATTCTTGTTTTGTTTCAACGCAGCCTTAGTGAGTTCTGGAAATTTTTACCTGCTTTAGGATATTAAAGATATCAAAAACCTGTATTTGTTCTAAGTCCTTTATAGGAACCTCCTTGAAGACAAACTATTTTACCAGAGAATAAGAACAGTAACTATAAATGACAAAAGCTCAAAAACGGACATGGTTAAACATCTGATGAGAGGTGACACTATGGCTGGCAAGGACATCCGGTTATTTCTGTGACACGTAACACTTCCATCATGAGAATATTAAGTAATGGCCTTACACCAGAGCACATTGAAACGTTAGGAACTTCATATCCTCTCTAGAATAGTTACAGCATTTACTGAAATGTAACCTAAAGCTTATCAGTTGTTTAACAGTACTTCCAGAGGAACTTAACAGACCACATAAAAAGGCCTAATGTGGGGCGCCTGGGTGGCGCAGTCCTTAAGCGTCTGCCTTTGGCTCAGGGCGTGATTCCGGTGTTCTGGGATGCACCCCACATCGGGCTCCTGTGCTGGGAGCCTGCTTCTTCCTCTCCCACTCCCCCTGCTTGTGTTCCCTCTCTCGCTGGCTGTCTCTCTCTCTGTCAAATCAATAAATAAAATCTTAAAAAAAAAAAAGGCCTAATGAGTCAAGGAGACTTCATTTACAATTTAAATCTTGGGAGTTTGTTAAAAAAGCACCTCAGAAAAATTTGTTAAGCACATGCCTAAAGAGGATTACAGATCATTACAAAACCCAACATGTATTTTTCTGTAACCAAGGTGACAGTAAGAGATTCCAAAGGCAAATATGTAGCGTGATACCTGGTAGCAAACTTGGCCTCTTTTTTTTTTTTTTAAAGATTTTATTTGTTTATTTGACAGAGATAGAGACAGCCAGCGAGAGAGGCAACACAAGCAGGGGGAGTGGGAGAGGAAGAAGCAGGCTCCCAGTAGAGGAGCCTGATGTGGGGCTTGATCCCATAACGCCGGGATCACGCCCTGAGCCGAAGGCAGACGCTTAACGACTGCGCCACCCAGGCGCCCCAAACTTGGCCTCTTTAACACTGAGAAGTTTTAGCTAAGATATCGAAGTCCTGATAAGGACATAGCATTAAAACTGGTTTTCTGGGCAGACAAAAGAGAAAAACCTTTGTTCACATTATCTTATCAAGAGAAGGGCACTGATTCAACACCCCGACACTGCCCACGGAGCCGCGGCGTGATTCGGGAGAATGACAAGGCACAGACGGTTAGCTTTGAAGGAAAGCGTGGGTGCAGGGGTTGGTGCAGGGGACACCGCAAAGCGTGCGATCGCCCCGAACAGCTGCAAGCTCGTGTATTTCTTGGCGGTAAACATTCAAAGACAATCAAGGGGAGTCTCCTGAGCCTAGTGACGAGTAGTACATCCCGGGGAAGGTCACAGGATTAGATCATGTAACGTTCAGTAAGTGAGGCCTGTTCTCAAACATGTTTCTATGAACCCCGTGGGCTATTGCCAAGAGCAACCAGGTTTCTGTTGCAGCCGCTTTCCTCCCTTAGCGGGCCAGGAGTTGCTGGCCGCTTTTATCACAGTGGGTTTTGGGAAGGGCAGCATTCCACCTTGAGCAATCCGGGCGTTCCCAACTGCTCGTGCTCTGACACTTACGCTAAAGCCTGCAGGGTCACAAACACGTTTTCCTATGACATCTTGAGTATAAGCTCTCGGCCAGGGGCTGCTGCATTTCCCCCTTTTTCTTTTTGTAGAAGCAGGAAGGCGGACTTGGCCACTCCGCGTTCCATCACTCCTCAGAAGGCTTTTCTTTCGCATCTCAGGACTAAGCATATGACAAACAGATAAAAAGTAATAGTAGAGCTCCTAGACGGCTAGTACCATTATTGTTCAACCACTGAAAAGGATGTGGGGGACTGTGCCCCATCAATATTATCCGCCAAGCATAAGCCTGGTACATTTTATAAGTCGGCATGAGTAATGCCCTGAACGGTAGCTGGTAGCTGTTTAATATTAAGAGTTAAATTGTTACCATAATGATTAGATAGATGTCTTCGAAATTTCTCCCAATGAATTTCGGTTGCATTGTAAAGAAGGGGAGGAACACAAAACGTTGTGACGTTCCAGTCACAAGGAAGGCGCATGTGCAATGTAATATTTCGTGTTCCATTTCCCTGATATGTCATAGTACATTCTAGATCTGAGAGTCGTTCACTTGTCTTTTGATCAGTCATAGTTTGTTGACTCCATGCTGGCATTGTGATGTCAATCTTGCATGAACCTTGTCGTTTGTACTGTTTGGGTCAATGCTGTTCCTGCTACCGCAGCTGTGGCGGTGATGGCAAGAATGCCGAGAATGGCCATAATAAGGAGTCCTAGAAACCTTTTTGAGCGTCGGACCCACTTATGTAGGACTGCTAGCAAGGCATGCATGTCCGGAGAACTCTCCCATGGACGGGGATGTTCAACGGGTACCCATTTTCCGACCCTCCTTCGTGCTACTACGATAATTGATTGGTCGGTATTTATACTACGATTTAGGCAGGCATATAACCTGCAATTTGTGCAAAAAAGCTCTTTTTGAGACATATCCAATTAAACGGGTCCTACCACCAACACATATGGGTCTCTCACACAAGCTTGAATATCGTCCTTATCAACCATTTGAAAGCTGAAAATAGAGTTTTCATCTTTAAGATAGGTATCATTCCAGATCTTAATAGGGGGCTGAGCCGCAGCACGTTTCCATACATGTTTTTGTCTTTTGCAGTAGTTCACAAAAGGAGAGGGGGCAGCTGGGGCGCCTGGGTGGCACAGCGGTTCAGCGTTTGCCTTCAGCTCAGGGCGTGATCCCGGCGTTATGGGATCGAGCCCCACATCACGCTCCTCCGCTATGAGCCTGCCTCTTCCTCTCCCACTCCCCCTGCTTGTGTTCCCTCTCTCACTGGCTGTCTCTATCTCTGTCAAATAAATAAATAAAATCTTTAAAAAAAAAAAAAAGAAGAGGGGGCAGCTACCCCGTCCCCATGCCATCCTGTGGGACCACTGGAGATAGTATAAATGGAGGTAAGCTTAAGTGCATACCATTGTAAGATTTGATGTGGAGGGCATTGTCTCCCGGTGCAATTAGAGACTGCGGACCCCTTAGGGGACCAGTCCCATACTACTCCATAGGAATCATTAATCAATGCACCGGGATGATTTGCTCTACATTCCTCCCAATTGGGTTGAATCCCTCCATCCAACCACACTGTGGCTGATTTACATTTAGGAATCGTTGGGATTTCAATGTTTTCCTCGGTCAGATTGTAGGCAAAGCCCACAGGAGATATCCAAGGAAGTTGTATTCTGGAGGAATTAACGTCTCCAGGAGAGGTCACCAGCCGTCCTCGGTTTAATGGTCTTAAGCAATTTTTGTAACGGCCGATGCACGTAGGTCTCGTATTAAAGCCCAATGTGATATTTCTTGTCCTTCTCCTTTAGGGAAAATCGGGAGCCTAGGGTCTGCTATCCCTGGGATCCGTTTAGATCCATTAAAGTATACAGGGGCGGCATCATCATCCCGTTCATTTGGCCTCATAAGAGGGGGATTGGGTACATAGGCCCAATACGTAAAATTGGTGGCTGGTGCCGTGGGGCAGCGTGGGATACTTACGGCTACCGTCAATAAGTCCATCGTAGTAGCAGCCATAGTACCATGGGTAACAGGGCCTTGTTCATTAGGCAGCACTTCTGCTTTCTGGGTCAGCTTCTTGATCTGACCCCATGTGGGCATCTTCGTCTCGGTTCCTGGCAGTGGGATCTTGGTGGTCTGTAGGTAACACCCTTGAAACTGAGTATTGGGGGACAAAGACTGGGAGAATTATTATTTCGATTGTTTTTTCCCTTCGTTATTTCCATTCTTAAGACGGCATTGGGCGCGAGTATGCCTGCTTCTCCCACCATTGAAGCGCTGTCCCTTGAAAGTACTTGTTGTTAAGGCTGCCATGGCCTGAGCCAGCAAGTCAGCTTTGTAGGTCTCGGTGCCCACACCTTGGCACGATTTGATGTAATCAGTGAGAGTGCCTTTTCCTTTAAAAGGAGCGAGAATGTTCTTACAATCCGCGTTTGCACGTTCATAGGCCGAAAATTGTAATGAAGTGTCAGCAGCTTCTACGTGATTAATCTGTCTTTTGACAGCTTCCTGTCATCTCCCTATGAATTCTGTGCAAGGCTCCCTAGCTCCTTGAATAATCTTTTGAACAGAGGCATTAGCAGGAGATCTAGACTCCATTTTTTCCCAAGCACGTAGGCAACATCTGCGAAGCTCTTCTGTAGCCTGATTGGTCATCCGCACTTGTTCCTGCACTTGACTCCGAGGTCCCACCCCTATCAGTTGTTCTAGAGAGAGAGGAATGTTATGAGTTTGATTATAATTTGCAGCACTTTCTGCATGGTCTCGCCACCACGTACGAAACTGTAAGAATTCCCCGGGGGACAGGACCGTCTTCACTACCAAGGACCAGTCCCTGGAAATTAATCGGATGCCTTCCGCAACGCCCTGAATAAGGCCCATAGTGAAGGGCGAATTAGTGCCATAATTTGGAACGGCCTGTCTTCACTCTTTGAGAACCTTAAAGGGAAACGGTTCGTGCGTGGCTTCATATATTCCTTCCGGGTGGTTAGGATCTACCCCGGGAGGCAGAGGCTCCCTTAAGGTTGCTGGCAATGCGAGTTGTAGAGCATGGGACTCTCCTTGCTGTTTGGCCACGAGCAAGGCTGTTTGAACCGCCGAAAGCGAGGTCGGATATGGCTCCCTATATGATGCAGCTGTTGCCTGTCATCGTGAGAGGAAACCACCGTTCCTCTTTGTAAGTAACGGTGGCCGTGGAAAGCCGTCCATTTCTATGGGAGGAAGACGAGGGGGAACACGTTTGACTTTTCCTCCTTCTGGGACAGCACGATCAGGTCCCATTGGGGACTCATCTTTGGCGTTAAGACTCTCAAGTTCAGTGTCACTCTCTGAGTCCCGAGTTTGAAGTGGTTCCAGGATACAACGGATCAGGGACCACGTCCGCCAAATAGTGGTGGGAATAGACTTTCCTTGAGCACGCTGTTGCTCACGTTCATGCCCTACTTTTCCCCATGCTTGCAGATCTAATGTCCCTAGCGTGGGAAACCATGAACAGTATTCTTCTATGCCTTTCAGGAAGTCCAGAAGTTTGCCCTCGCTAACCTTAACTCCTCCCGCTCTCAGGAGATACTTCAAAAGCCAGACATAAGGGCGATAATTACTTGTGCTCTAGGAATTACCCAAACCTGCTGAAAGTTCCCTGACGCACCAGCAGGAAACATCCAAGGCCTTGCTTCATCCATCGAGCTCCGTCTCCGCTGTACTTTCCGGTCCCTCTTTGCGTCCCTGTTCGGGCGCCACTTTCTGTGACACCGCCCACAGAGACGCGGCGTGATTCGGGAGAAGGACGAGGCACAGACAGCTGAGCTCCGAAGGAAAGCATGGGGCAGGGGTGGGTGCAGGGGACACGACTAAGCGTGCGATCGCCCCGAACAGCAGCAACCTGGCATATTTCTTGGCGGTAAACATTCAAAGACAATCAAGGGGAGTCTCCTGAGCCTGGTGACTAGTAGTACATCCCGGGGAAGGTCACAGGATTAGTTCATGTAACATTCAGCAAGTGAGGCCTATTCTTAAACATATTTCTATGGACCCCAAGGGCTATTGTCAAGAGCAACCAGGTTTCTTTGGAGCCTCATTCTGCCCTTATCGGACCAGGCGTTCCTGGCCGCTGTTATCTGAAGGGTTTGGGAAGGGCAGCGTTCCACCCTGAGCAAGCCTGGCGTTCCCAACTGATGGAGCTCTGACATTTATGCTAACCTGCGGGGCCACAAACGTGTTTTCCTATTACATCCTTAGTATAAGCTCTCGGCCAGGAGCTGCTGGAATTCAAGAAAACGTTGTCTGTTGAACAGAGTGAGAATTTCAGTCTTACACCACTGCACTTTTAAATTCCCTTTATTTTAATCTCAGTCCGTTCTGAGCACACCTAGAATTCCTTTCCAAAGACTTCCCTTCACAAACCTTCTACAGCTTTCTTCTGCATTCAGATTTTATCCCAAGCCATTTCTCTCCAAACAACCATCTTATTTAGGACAAAATTACCTTCTTCCACCTTCAACAAAAATGCATTCCCATTCCTCACATCTTCCGTAACATGTCTCTTAGTTTCCTGCACAGAGTTGCTTCCCTTATTTCCATCGGTCTTAATTACACTTAGCAGAATTTTGCACTCCTGGAACCTGGGTCTCCAGTGAAAACGAAGTAGTAACCAGCTGTGAACTGTGACACCAAAGTGTTTAGACAGCAAATCTGTGACTCAGTTAAGCACAAAGCATGTCGATCTACAGACTCAAATATCCTTAGTGTTCTGCAATAAGTAGTCGAAAGCACAAACCTACATCCAGTACTCAATGCTTTAGCCTTTTATCCTCTTTGGAAAAGACCTTCATGTCCAATGAATTTCATCCCACTTACCATCTAAGGAAAACTTTAAAGTTTCAGGTTAGCAAAGACTTTGAAAGCGATCTCTCTCTCTCTCTCTCTCTCTCTCTTTTTTAAGATTTTATTTATTTATTTGACAGAGAGAGAGAGCACGAGCAGGAGCAGGAGGCTAGGAGGGCTTGGAGGAGAGGGAGAAGTAGATTCCCCACTGAGCAGGGAGCCGGAAATGGGGCTTGATCCCAGGACCCAAAGATCATGACCCGAGTCAAAGGCAACTGCTTAACTGACTGAGACACCCAGGCGCCCCTTTGAAAGCTATCTTAACAAATGCCCATGAAAACTTAGAGACAGACAAGATTAACCATCATTTTAGCCATCTTATGGCTAACAAATTGCAACAGAGATAACGGAGCTTACTTGACCCTCAGAAAATCTTGGTACAATCAAAGCTTCACATTTCATGCTGATACCCTTGAAGACATGTCTATCTTAAACCAACAAACTTACATCAGTTTAATTACTGACATGTTCTACCTGGATCCTCCCCAATGTCAGTTTTTACCTGAGACACTGGCGGGTAATCTAGAGTGGGCGGTGTGAGGTCCAGGAGGTGCTCTTCTTCGCTTCCTGACAGCGAGGGGAGAAGGAGCCGTGGTGACTGAGGCACCGAGGATGGTCTAGAAGCCAGTTCTGCAGGCCGCACCCACGGTGGTGCTGAAATGGGAGCAGGGAGTGGGAGAGGCAGAAGAGGTAAAGTCCTGCCAGAAGGCAGAGAAGGTTCCTGGTTCTAGAGTTCATGAGCTCAAATAGAGGAGCGGACGCCATGTCTTCCTGCCAACAATTGGAATTAGGCAGGCCATGTCAGGTCAGAGACGACCGAATTTCTCTGAAACAAGGGATTTCGGTGGCTCCTTGGGCCTGTTCCTTGTAGTGCCCGTCCTGAGGTAGACTAACCACAGATGGCTCCAATTATAGCCATTAACCTGGGAAATGAGTGAGGGAGAAGCTCCTACATCCATTTAGGAAGAACAGTGAGAGAGAGAGAGAGAGAGAATCAAGAGTCCCCTCTGCCTGGGATGGCCTGTGTTTCCTGCAGCAACCTGGGTTTACTCGGAGGAGGCCTGTTCAGATAATTATCATCCAATATGTCAGGAGGGAGTTTTACTAGCCAAATATGGTCTGCAAGAGGCCCTCACGTCTGAGCCCCGAAAGCCTGGATGGACCTAGGGTACTTCTATTTGTCCCTTTCTAACTGATAGATCCCACTGAGGCCATGCAGTGTTACAGCAGAGCAGTCCTTTCTTAAATTTAGCAGTCTGAATTGTTTCCAGTGGGTTAAAAAGCAACCCCATGGAAGAGACCCTGGGAACCAAAGACGAAGCCTACTGAGGCCATGTTCCGAGAAAAGTAAAGAAAGTCCATTACCAAATCCCCCGACTCCCAGATGGCGTCCCACGCAGCATATGGCAGAGGGTCCATGTGTCAAAGGCAAACAGAGGCGTCCCTCAAACAGAAACCACTATTGATCACCATCCTCCCTCACCGCGAAGACATTCCTGCCATAAAACCCCCCATAGGACGGTGCGGGCATCCCTCCCCTTCCGAATCGCATCCTTGGCTATGGATGGATGCCTGGAGAATGGACTGAGATACCGTGCCATGCCGTCTTAGGCTCTGAAAGCTGCGTTATCGCCTTGCCTATTTAAACCCATGGAGAACACTAGGAAGTTTTAAATGGAAATTACCCAATTGTCTCATTTATTACTATTTTTAACCTTATTTTTTTAAAGGTTATTTCTTTATTTATTTGACAGAGAATGAACGTGAGCAAGAGAGGGAGAAGCAGGCTCCCCGCTGAGCAGGGAACCCAATGCAGGGCTCCAACCCAGGACCCCGGGATCGTGAACTGAGCAGAAGGAAGACGATTAACCAACTGAGCCACCCAGGCACCCCCAATTTTGTAATTTAAGTAGTTAGTAGAGGACATTGACGGAAAACAGTCAAGATAGAAATCCATCGTGGTTCTAAGTGACATTACAACACAGGTAGTCTTTCCAGTCAACTTCCCTAGGAAACATCCCCAGTTGGGTTGTAATTCCATCGGGCACTGGTTTCGGCTGCTCCTAGCGGAAGTCCTGTGGCCACAAGTGGCTAGAGCAGGGATGTGAAGGGGATCCCGTGAGATCAATCAGGAAGAAACCTCACATTGGAGTCTTAAGATTGGCAGCCGTCCTGGTGACTTAGGTGTCTGCCCTGTGACAAAGACAGACGACTTTATAGAAGGACAGGAGTAAAGAGAGGGCGTCAAGTTTCTGGGTCTTATTACCATCCCGACTATGTTACTAATTTCTAGCCAATAGGCAGGCTTTCTCCTCCCCGTAGAGTAGCCACAGCCTAGAGGATGGCAGCCTGACCTATCGCAATGAAAGTGTTGCAGGAAGACCGGACTCCTTGAAGAGCCCCTAACAGCAGAGGAAAGGAAGAGAAGAGAAAGTAATCACCAAGTTTCCCCGAAGCTCAGAGTCCAGATGAAAAAACCCCAAGTGCCACATGTGGGCGCCATATGATGTGGTTTTAGAATACAGGTGAGGTTCAGTGGGGTGAGGTCTGGGGTGGACGACCAAGAAAGAATTCTTGAGACGTCATTGGTGCAAAATGGTGGCTTTATGAAAGCACGGTGGGCAACAAGAGTGGCAGTGGGCTTGTGAGGAGCAATTGATTATATACTATGGGGCTGGGGGAGGTAAGCAAAAAGGGAGGTTTTCAAAAGAAGGCCATAGGCTAAAGAGGACCTACAAGATCCTGGAGGCCTTGCCATGTCAAGTGATGGTTGCTTTTCCCTCTAGTAAAGCAATAATATTAAGGCAGTTGGGAGCTTTGGGGCTCCTAGGTGGCTGAGTCGGTGAAGTGTCTGCCTTCAGCTCAGGTCAAATTCCCATGGTCCGGGGATCCAGACCGACAACAAGCTTCCTGCTCAGTGGTCAGTCTGCAATTCCCTCTCCCTCTTTCACTCCCCTTGCTTGTGTTCTCTTACTCTCTCTCAAATAAATATTTAAAAATCTTAAAAAAACAAAAAGACAGTTTGGAGCTTCCTGGAAGAATGTCACACATATCCCACCCTGGGGGGGGGTTTGCAGGTGTCACCTTGTGCTTTGTCCTCAGCTAGCCTCTGCTCCCTCACCAACGTGGTGAGCGTACAGCCCATAGATGTGACGGATGTCCTAATAAGAAGAGCAAGAGACTAGAGTTCTTTCTCCACCATGGGAGGATAGCCAGTCAAAAGGCAGCTGTCTGCAAAACACAAAGAGAGCCCTCACAGACACTGAATACACTGGCCCCTTGATCTTGGACATTTCAGCCTCCAAATACTGTGAGAAAAAAATATTTGTAGTTTTCAGCCACCCCGTCCGTGGTCTTTTGTCACAGCAGCCTGAACAGACTAAGACAACTGGCACGAGCATCTTGAAAGAATTGCTATTTTTTGCTGTAGAATACTGTCTGGAGATTACGATGTGACTTGTGCCATGTAGAAGGTCCAGTTTATTTTTTTTAAAGATTGTTTTATTTATGAGAGAGAGAGAACAGGAGTGAGAGGAGGGGCAGAGGGAGAGAATCTTCAAGT
Organism: Ursus maritimus; assembly: GCF_017311325.1. Taxonomy (NCBI): domain Eukaryota; kingdom Metazoa; phylum Chordata; class Mammalia; order Carnivora; family Ursidae; genus Ursus; species Ursus maritimus. The sequence continues at coordinate 13,846,149 of NW_024425786.1, forward strand.
AGATTCCCCACTGGATATGGGCTCGATCCCAGGACTCATTAGCTCATGACTGAAGCCGAAACCAAGAGTCGGACACTTCACCGACTGAGCCACCCAGGCGCCCCCAAAGTCACACGTTTAACGACTGAGCTACCCAGGTGCCCTGTGAAGGCTATTTTAAATTCAGTTACAAAGTTCAACATCAAAGATGGAAGTGGTTTTGCAACGAGCACACACAAATTTTGACACACCACGGTGTCGTGTTAAAAATAGTCCTGGGCACCTGGGAGGCTCAGTCAGTTAAGCATCGGACTTGGCTCAATTCCTGATCCCAGGGTCCTGGGATGGAGCCCCGTATAGGGCTCCTCACTCAGTGGGGAGTCTGTTTGTCCCTCTGGCCCTTCTCCCACTCATCCTCTCTCTCAAGTAAATGAAAAATAATATCATTTTAAAAGTAGTGCTGTTAAATTAAAGATCTATGGAGTGGAAAAGTACTCTCTCCTCAGTAGTGTGGTTCCTCCCATTGCCCTTCCTTATGAGCTTCTGAAAGGTATTCAGAATGCAGATTTGAGGCACTGATAATGTTCACCCCCACATTCAACACGGGTGATGCTAACAAGCAGACCAGATGGGAATTTTGTGAGGATATCAGCCCAGATGCCCTCCCACCAGCCTCTAGCTTCAGTAGCCATCTTTCTGCCACATTAATTCGACTATACAACATCTATTCCACATCATTCTCCAGTCTTTCTTTCTTTTTCTTTCTTTCTTTTTCTTTCTTTCTTTCTTTCTTTCTTTCTTTCTTTCTTTCTTTCTTCTTTCTTTTTCCTTCTTTCTTTTGTTATTATTTATTTGTTTGTTAGAGAGGGAGAGAGAGACCACAAGCAGGGGAACAGAAGAGGCAATGGAAGAAGCAGGCTTCCCACTGAACAAGGAGCCCAATGTGGGATCATGACCCGAGCCAAAGGCAGATGCCCAACCAACGGAGCCACCTCAGAGCGCCCCTCTCCAGTCTTTTATACACCACGGGCCAGTTTCTTTAGTTTGAAATTACGTACGTCCCGTTTTCCAGATCTAACTCTCATCCTCTGTCATTTGAAAAAGCTCATCAGGTATCAAATGGCTGAATTCAAGCAACCATGGAACATGTGTGAGATGCGCTAGCCAAAAGTTCTAGTAGATGGAACATGACCTGGAGAATGCATCCCTAATGGGGTTACTCGGGACTGAAGGTCTCCGGGCCAGTTCAAAGCCTCATCATCTTGACTTGACCACTCAGAACCATTGCTCCCCATGGTAGATGTGGTCTTCCAAAGATGACCATCTATTCTCTCATAATTCTCTTGTACGACACAACGTTGACACTCACCGCATGAGGCAAGAGTGATGCTATGGATTTCCAAAGATGGGACATACATGGCATTATGACGTCTGCCTGGTTTTCTTGGGATGCTTGCCCTCAGAAGGCAGCTGCCACGCTTTGAGGAAGCCCAGGCTACATGGCGGGGTCACGTGTAAGTGTACCACTTGGAAGCAGCTGGCATTGCAGCTGGCGATCAGCATCAACGACCAGAGTGTGGGTGCTTTGGCCTCGGGGGACTGCACCGCCAGCTCTAAGGTCACTTCTCAGACTGTGGGAGCAGGTGAGCATTCCCCACTGAGACACGATTCGCACATTACACATACACTGTCTACTTCAATGGTTTTTAGAGTATTTGGAGTTGTACAACTGTCACAGTTCTAGAGCGTGCCAGCACCCCCCAGGAGAACCCTGACCTCATTAGCAGCCACTCTCCATTTCCTGCAACACCCCTTCCAGCCCTCAGCACGCACTAAGTGACTTTCTGTCTAGTCAACTTGCCTGTTCCAGACATTTCATGTAAACCAAATCTTCCACTAGCAGGTCCACTGTGACTGGCTTCTTCCACTTAGCATGTTTTCAACGTTCGTCGACATGGTACATGCTTCTTTACTTTGTTCCTTTTTATTGCTATTCCATCGTATGAACAGACCGCCTTGTATTTATCCATTCATCAGCTGACGGACATTGGGCTGCTGCCACTTTTTGGCTATCGTTGCTACGAACATCTGCATACAGATTTTTGGGTGAAGTTTTCACTTCTCTTGGGTGTATACCGAAGGGATATAATTTCCGGGTCATACGGGAACTCTAGGACTTATCTTTTCAGGAATGCCAGACTGTTTCCAGAGTGCCTTCACCGGTTTACATTCCCACCGGCAGTGTAGGAGATTCCAAATTCTCCACACCCTGTCAACACTTGCTATTGTCTGTCTTTTACTTTAGCCATCCTGGTGGGTGTAAAGTGGTATCGCTGTGGTTTTCATTTCCTTTCTCTGATGGGTAACGATGTTGAACAGCTTTTCACGTGTTTATTGGCCCTGTCTATCTTCTTCAGAGAAAGGTCTATTCAGGGACTTTGCCTGTTTCTTCCATTGTTTTTCTATCTTTTATCATTGAATTGTAGGGATTCTTTATATATTGTAGATACAAATTCCTTATGAGGTAGGTGATTTGCAAGTATTTTTTTCCCGTTGTGAGGGTTGCTTTTTCACATTCTTTAATTTTTTAAAAGATTTTACTTATTTGACAGAGAGACAGAGAGTGAGCGCACAAGCAGGGGGAGCAGCAGGCAGATGGAGAAGCAGGCTCCCCACTGAGCATGGACACAGTATGGGACATGGTCCCAGGACCCTGGAATCATGACCCAAGCTGAAGACTGATGCTGAACTGACTGAGACATCGAGGCTTCCCAGCTTTTTCACTTTCTTGATGGTATCCTTTAAAGCACACATATTTTACATTCTGATAATGTCTAATTCTTTTTTGTCTTCTGTTGTTGGTGCTTTTGGTGTCATCTAAGAAAGCATTGCCTAGCCCAAGGTCATGAAGATTTACTCCTATACTCTAAGAGCTTTATAGTTTTAGCCTGACACTTAGGGCTACAATCCTAGAGTTCATTGTGTGAGTGTGGATGGTGTGAGGAAGGGGATCCACTTCATTCTTTTGCATGTGGATATCCAGTTGCCCCAGCTTCCTTTGTTGAGGACTATTCTCTTGCTATTGAATTTTCTTGACCCACTTGTCTAAAATCATTGAAAGTTTGTGTAAAGGTTTATTTCTCGACTCTCGGTTCTATTTCATTGATCTGTACGTCTACCCTTACGCCACTACCACACTGTCTTTATTACTGTAGCTTTTGGTAAGTGTTGAAATCAAGAATCAGAGAACAGAGTCTTCTTATTTAAGCTTAGAGCTATTGGGCGTCCCTTGAATTTCCACATGAATTTTAGGATTTGTTAATGAATTTCTGTTTTTAAAAAAGACAAAACAAAAAACCAGTTGGACTTGAATCTTTAATCTCAGTTAGGGGGAGGTAGTCATTTGAAGCAACTTGATTTTAGGATAGCTAACTGTGAATGGGAACTGCTACACCATCCTGCTTAAGGGAAGAACGCATTCTATGGTGGATGAAGAGAAGAGAGGGCGACTGCTCCTGTACAGAATAAGATTTTGTCTGCAAGGTGTCTCCCTCTAGATGGCAAAGGGGAGATTTCCTAGAACAGAGCGTGTTTCTGATTGGTGGTCCGGTCTGACATTTCCAAGCGGAGCCCCCTTCCTCACTTCAAGATAAGCAAGCGGACTTCTGCTGCTTGGCCCACACCCCACAGCCCTGCCCAGGGCTAGACTGATTTTTCTGCTCTAGGAATGGTCAAGAAGCAACGATGAGACCTGGGATTTATCTTCCCCAGCGTTGGGTGCCCCCTGATTGGAGTCGGGGGTTGCCAAGGAAAATGGGGACCTTGGCTGCCATGCCACCTTTCCACCTCCAGCAGCAGGAGACCCAGGGCAAGGCTGAGAGTCCTACAGATGACAAGGAGACAGGAGGCTTTCACCAGGACAGGAGTAAAGCCACCGCCGAAATTGAGAGGCTTCTAAAAATGTCACACAGCATCTCAGGAGGAGCCCAGGAGCATCCTTATTCTTCTTGGTGGGGACGCTAACGGTAGGTTTTGGCCCCAAGGATTCTACTTCTAAGTGCCTCTATTTCCAGGTGATTCTGGCTAAGAGAAGTATATTCAGGGTGCACGGCCTGCTCTTCTTCTCCTGTGCGCAGCACAGCGACGGCCACCTCAGCCCTGCCGTTCAAAGTCAGGCTCTGCCCCTGCCCTCTGGGGACTGCAGCTCGTGGTTCTGCCCCGTTGGCAGTAAGCCTCGGGTAGATGAGAATAGGCGGCAGACAGTAAAGGAGACACGTTCGTGGGATTTACTCAGGGCCCAGGCCGGTCAAGTGCCTGCTTTATTCAGACAGGAACGGCCCAAGAGGACCACAGTCCCAGCCTTTACACATTGCGAAGGCAACTGGGAGCCAGGACGGAATCTAGAAAAATATTGCATTGATCCAGACAATCAAAAAAGAGCATTTTCTTGGTTGGTTAAATCGAGTTAAGGCAGACTCATCAGGATTTGAGACTAGAAGAGGTGACGAAAGAGAGAGAAGTCTTTGGCAGCCCCAGCCAGGACTCGTCGCCGTAGAAGTACTTGGGAGATTCGTGGGAGATCAGCTCCCAGGCCTGATTGAAGGCTTGCACCACGGCCGGCTCTAGCGGCCCTTCCTCAGTCGCTGCCAAGTTCTGTGCCAGCTGCCCCATGCTGGACATGCCCAGGATGACCCCGTCCCCGAGGGCACCCTGCAAGGGGAGACAGCCAGGTGTGATTCCAGCCACACATCCTCCCTCCCAGGTCTGCCCTTGCCAAGACCCGGGCTCTGATGTTTATTTATGCCGAATACAGTTCTATAAGGAACCTGGGATGCCTTCAGTGATTTTAACCATGTGACTCAAACCCTGTCGTCTTTCCCTCTGCCGTCACTCTGCTCATCCTCAGACAGACCTGTGCTCAGAGCGCAGCCCGGCCGCTCAGCTGGGTGACGCTTGGCTTACTTACGGGAATCAGAAACTATGTCATACACTTAGCCCCGGTTTTTTGAGAAACTACTCCCTGTGCGTCCAACACTGGGAACTGCGTCAGGCTGATGCGGGTGGGACGTTGTAGCTAGGGAGACCGGGGACGCCAGAGTGAGAGGGGGACCCCAACTCCCACTGAAGTGTGAGTGACGCTAATGGGTTTTGGGCAATTTTCTACCCCTGCACAGCTGTGCGAAGCCATGTCCTCATCTGTAAATCCTGGGGACTGGCACTTCATAGGGCTGGAGAACTAAGAACACGTGAGCGAAGCCCTCATCCGGGCCCTGGCGCTCAGACAGGAGCTTAGGACAACGGAAGGGCTCTCGTCAGCTCTGTCAGCAGGAGAGACTTCGGAGGGAAGAACTGCTTCGGTGGGGCGCCTGGCCGGCTCAGTGGGGAGCACACGACTCTGGGTCTGGGGTTGGGAGTTGGAGCCCTACACTGGGTGTGGAGGGTACTTACGAATAAAACTTTTTTCTCTTTTTTTGACATAGGCTCCATGCCCCACATGGGGCTTGACCTCACAACCCTGAGATCAAGAGCCGCATGCTCCACTAACCGAACCAGCCAGACGCCCCCAAATAAAATGGTTTGGGTAAAAACAAAAACAAACACAAGAAAAAAACAATGAAATCCAACTTAGAAATCACGTCAAGGTAAATGATTCCGGCTCTGCTACGAGGGGCGGCGGGGCCCCCGGACGGCCGGCTCACCTGCAGCTGGGAGTGGTGGTACATCCAGCGGAGGGCGGCTGAGGTCATGCTGGGGGCGCTGCCGCCATACGCAGCCTGCAGGGTCTTCTCCACCAGGGCAATGGCCTTGAAGTGGTTCTCTTTCCAGAAGCTGGGCAGGTGAAGGGAGTGGCACAAGGGTCAATAACCCGGGGTCACGCTGGGCTAGAGCCACAAAGCCAAGCACGGCAGCTGTGCCCACCCAACTCTGCGGAGTGGGGAACCCAGCGCCCTTCCTGCAGCGGCCGGCTTGATTGGGCAGCAGAACCACTGGGCACAGGAGGCAGGTGGGGGGACCCTCACCAAACACCTCAAAGTCGTCTTTCATCTCTTTATGATTCTTAAGAACTGCCTGCCCTCTCTTTACCGAGTGAAGCAAAGGTAAATAATCCGGGGGTGGGGTGGGGTGGGCATGACTCAACCCCAGCCATCCTGAGCCTGCATCCAGGGCTCACTCCTTCCTTCCTGGTAAACACTTCTCAGGGAACCGCTAGGCCTAGGAAGACCCAGTATGAGACCCGGGGGTCACCCTTTGCTCACAGAGCTCCCCAAAATACAAGAAACGCTGCCCAGTTTAGTCATTTCTGTAGGAATCAAGAGACATGGCTCTGGACAGCAGGGGAGACCCAGAAGCCCCAGGAAAGCTGCCCAGAATTTCTGCACGTCAGATAAAGGGAACCCCGCACCCCACCCATCCTGACCCAGCCCATCCCCCGCTCACCGATTTCTGTCGATCTCAGACCACTTATCCCCGAAAAAGCGGCAGACGGGCTGTTTCTTGTCCTTGTCTTCATACTTGTACCTTCCGGTCAGCAGGCCCCCTGCGGGTGGACGCACATCAGAGCCGTGGCCCACCCTGCTCCCAGAGGCTGTTCTGGACTGGGGAGGGGGGAAGAAGGCGACCCAGGAGGGATGGAGGACACGGTCCAGCCTCTCTTCAAACCCCTCCCTGCTATCCAGGTCCCGGGCCGGCCCTCTACCGGGTCAGGAAGAGGCAGAGCTGGGGTCAGGAATGGCCTCCCACCCCAGGGGACCCGCCCCAGAGCAGCCCCTACCAGCCAAAGGGTGGTAAGCATAGAACCGCATTCCGAAGTGCCTGAGGCAGGGGAAGAGCTCCGTCTCCACGTGCCGCGTGGTAGCGTTGTACATGCCCTGCGGGTAGAAGGCCAGCTGCAGGTGTGCCCGTATCAAAGGAAGGGATCCGACAGCTTCCCTGGCACAGCCTGCAGTTCACACCATAACAATCCTAGGACCTTCACAAACACGGCATCTACTTGGTGGAAAGGAAAATTCATTCATTCAGCCCACATTTCTGAGCACCAGCCAGGTGCTGCACATGGATTTCCATCCACACACCAACAGGACAAGGCCCCTGCCCTGAGAGATCGAATAGCAAGGTAGGGCGGCCACAGGTACAATCAAGGAAAGCAGCAGTCGGACTCCACGAGTAAGTTCTGCAAGCGGTGTCAGGCACCATGCAGGGGTCCAAACGTTTGCTGAATGAACTAGGAGAGAAGTAGGGCCTGAGATCGCAGATTCCTCTGGGGCATTGGGAAAGGCTTCCAGGGGACGAGCCATCTAAGCGTGGCCTGAGCACTTCGGACTAGCTAGGAGCAGGGGAAGAATGGTCCAGGCTCACGCACACAGGCAGGAAGCAGGAAGGAAGGGCCCCAGGAGAACACGATGAGGGAAGGGGAGCCAGGCCAGAGCCTAAGGTGCACTGGGAGGCATCCCTGGCTGTCAGCAGGGGAGGGGCTGCGCCGGAGAGGAGGCAGGCAGAGGGGCCAGGAGAACCGGGGATCGGCAGCAGCCCTGCAGATGGGCCCTGCAGCCACAGCCTCACCTGGTACACGGTGGGCACGATCCAGCCGTTGCTCCTGCAGAGGGTACAGATCTCGGCCACCTCCCAGGAGGCGTAGTTGGAGAGGCCAAGCTCCACGAACTTGCCCTGCACGGGAGAGGCCTGGGTCAGAACCCACCGCCACCCAGGACACTGGTAAGAGGAGAGTCGGGTGGGGACCTCTGGAGTGGGGTCTGTCCCTGGCTCAGCTCTGGGACTACCCTGCTGCCTTCTCTCTCTCAGAGCTCGGGGGCGGCCTCACCTCCTGGTGCAGCTGGTGGCAGGCACGGAGCGTCTCCTCCACGGGGGTGTCGTGGTCTGGTACGTGCAGGTAGAAGATGTCCACTCGGGGGCACTGCAGCCGCCTCAGGGATGTCTCCAGCTGGGCCCGCAGACTGTCAGGCTTCAGTGAATTCTCACCCAGTGGATTGGCCTTGGTGGCGATTTTCACTTTGGGGGGGCGGGGAGTGAAATGAGAGTTCAGGGCAGTTTACCAAACACTGGAGAGAGTAAGTAATGACTAAGAGAAAGCCCTGGGTTCCTGTCCCAGCTCTGCCATTACTAGTTCTGTGACCTTGACCAAGTTACTCAACCTCTCTGAGCCTCAACCCTCTCAACTATAAATTGGTTGTGACCATGGTACTATTTCGTGTGCTGGTCCCAAGGCTTGATCAGAACGTGAATGGACGTGTTCATTGTCATCATCGCTCACGTCATCACTACGACGCATTATTTACTAGGCCCTAAGGGTGGGAGACCCAACAGGCGATCCCTGCCCTTGGGGACTCACTGTCTAAGGGGCTGCATGACAGCAAGTGAGGCAGGGATGCACCAGGTGCTGGGGGAGCCCAGGACATAGAGGCGGGAGACCCCCTGTAAGCTCAGGGAAGGCTTTCTTTACGATCTGAATCTTGGTCTCCAGGGGGAAGTCACAGGCTGCCAGTTGAGGAAGGGTGGGAAGGTCATTCCAGAGGGTGAAGACGAGGAGCCATGCCTGCAATTCCAGGGATCTAGAGCTTCAGGGTCAGGGGGTACCCGAGGGAGAGAAGGGCCACAGACCCATGGAAACGGTCTTGAGAGCACCCCGTGGAATGTGGCCCTCCCTGCACACCAGGCAAGTCATCTGACTGCTTGAGACTTAGGAGCAGGCGGCAGGACTGCTCACTTGGAATTGTTCCGTTTGTCCACCTCTTCTTCATGTGAATGAAACTTCGCAGCTGAGGTCAAGGACTTTGGCCCCACTAGCTCTGACCATAAGGAGGGAAGGGATGGAGGGCTTGGAGAAAAAAAGACATTGAGAAAGAAGACCCAGAGTGGTCAGAGAAGGAGCCCGGTGATCTAGAATGGGCGAGCACTGAGACGCAGGCATTCTGTCTTACTGTTCCAGATCTAGCATGCTGTGAATCACAGGAGAAACCAAGCCAGGCTCTAGCAGAGGACAGGTAAGAGCCGGAGGGAGAGATGGTGCCGTGTGCTAACACTATTATTGCTAGTAATCCTAACAGTAACAGCCGACATTGCTGAACTCTAGGGAACTGCCCGGCACTGCCGAATCTTTTCAAATGGCATCAGATTGGTGATGGACATTCCCCTGCCCTTATACAAACCCTCCATTTAGCTCTATCTGCCTGTTCCAACACCCTTGGCACTACCAAATCTCACACCCACTGCCTACGCCCACAGCACTAATGCCTGTCCTCCTCCTCCTCCTCCTGGCAAACCAATCAGTTCTTCAATGTCTAATGTTCCCTCTTCGGAGCTTTCTTCAATGTCCCCCCCCCCCAGAAGTGCTCCCTCTTCCCGGCTTCCCCAGCCTTCTCTAGAACCTGAGCTCCGCAGAGTGGGTTCCTGTCCATTTCCCTTCTAGGACCTCAGAGGCTAGCCCAGAGGGTAGTTAGATCCCCTACCACCCCCACTCCCCCATGCCAGCCCACCGTGCTCCTGTGGCTCCATGGCACTGCCACCCGCAGGAAGCGGGAGGCCGTGCCTACTGAGCATAGCACCCGAAACCCCAACGGAGCAAAGTCTAGGGCCAGAGCAAGGAGGAAGCAGATGCCCCACAGTTTCCCAAGTCGGATCCGGGCGGCGCTCTGCCAGGCAATGCCAGGACAGTACGTGCAGGGTTCCAGCGGATCAGGACCACACGGGGTCCCAGCGGAGGGCGGGGAAGGAGGCAGGGGCTGCACAGCGCCAGATTCCAGCGCTTTCAGTGCCCCCTAGAAGATGAACCAAGTCGTTCCAGACTGTACCTGGAGGGGGACGTCGCTGAGGGAGGGTCCTGGGAGACCTCCTCGGAAGGGAAAGGGAGAGGAAAGGCTGGTCAGGGCAAAGCACTGTCTGGCTGTCCGGGACGACACGTGCATGGGGCCTAAGGAGCAGGCAGTCCACGCGGCTGTGAGGAGGTCAGAGCACAAGAGGGCCCGAAGCCGTGGGTTCTGACGGTGGCCGGGCCAAGGCTGGGGCCGGGTGGGCGCCGCACGGTGCAGGGGAAGGTAGAGGTTACCTTTGCAGTTGCTGCCGCCCAGCCCGAGCCCCATTTCGCCCAGGATGATCTCGGACTGGCCGTCGGCGTATATGAAGGCCGTGTCCAGCTCGGTGTAGCCGCGGTCCAGGAAGGCGCGCACGGCCGCGATGCTGGAGGGCTTGTCCATGCGGTGTCCCATCTCCATGGCGCCCAGGACGGTGGCGGGGCGCCGGGGGGACAGCGGCCGGGACATGGTGGCGGCGGTGGCAGCGGAATCGGTGCCCCACAGGTGGAACTCTATGGTTGGCGCGAGGCACTAGGCTGCAGAAACCAAAGCCAGTTTAAAGCAGAACCCGGCCCCGCCCACCTGCATTGGGGGCGGAGCGCGGGTGGGCCGAGGGAGCGGGGAAGTGTGTCCCCGCCCCCTCCCTCCTCCGGGCTGCACGCCCCTCCCTGGCAGGTAGCCTGGCTCAGCCACAGGAGGCGGAGCTGCGCTAGTGGGAGCGTTCCCGAACGCTGAGGGCTGGGACACCAGGGACCTCGCGTCCAAGTCTCCCCCTCCCTCGGCCGCGCCGTCCCGGGGTCCCGGGGTCCTTGGGAAGGGGGGTTCTCTAAGTGCTAAAGGTCCTGCGAGGAGGCCTTGGTTCGAGCTGTCCAGACACCCTGCGCTCCCAGAGGCCACTCTGCTTCTCCAGTAGGGACCTGCCAGAGGCTCCAGCCCGCGTCCCTGTGGCATGAAAATGAAACGGATGAAAACAAGGAACTGAGAGCCTCGGAATACGCGTACCCAAGCGAAAACCCGGTTCCAAAAAGAAGGCAACATACTCTGCTCAAACAGGGGTAGTAGCAAGTGCTCACTCTCCCAGAAGTATTTTAGACGGAAGGGAATCTGAATTTACACGCGCACAAAATGAAGTGCTGGGGGTGGTCAAGGTGGGTAAATCTAAAACTTTCATTTTTAACCATTGTTTCTAATTTGTTTATTTAAGTAATCTCTACACCCAAGATGGGGCTGAATTCACAACTCAGACATCCGGAGTCACGTGCTCTCCGACCTAGCCAGCCAGGTTCCCCTCATCTTTGACCCTTTAAAAAGATCATTGCGTTGCTATAAAGTTAAACATAAACTTGCCATATGACTCAGCAAAACCTATGTTCACACGAAAACCTATACACCAGTGTTTTTTGGAGGCTTTGCTTGTAATAGACAAAAACTGAAAAGCACCGAAATGTCCCTCCACGGCAGAATGGATAAAGACATTGGGGTATGTTCATTGGATGGAATGAACTGATCAGCAGAGTCATAGGAAGGAATCGGAACTGTTGCTCAGCAGAGTGTATGGTTCTATTTCATGCCATTCCTGCAAAGACCATACTAGAGAGACCGAAATCTAAGCAGTCGTTACCGGGGGCTGCTGGTAGGAGCACAGAAGGATCACTTAAAGTTTCGGGAGTGATGGGGCTCTCCTACATCCTGATTGTGGTGGTGATGACATGACTCTATACCTTAGTCAAAACGTTCAGACTTGTACCCTTGGGGTACCTGGCTGTGTCCATCCGGAGAGCATGTGACTCTTGATCAAGGCCCTGAGTTCGGGTCCCACGATGGGTGTAGAGATTACTTAAATAAATAACACTTAAAATAGAAAAAAGAACTGTAACCTTAAAAGGGTGAACTAGGATGTAAATTCCATATTAATACAAACATCAAAAAAGATATGTTTCAAGGAAAAACTAACGATGTATTATTTATTATGCAAAGGTAGAAGTTTACGACAAAGGTAGAAATAAAATATATGAACACAATAGCACACCAGGAACCTGGGTGGNGGGTCTGCCTTCCACTCAGGTCATGATCCCAGCGTCCTGGGATCGAGTCCCGAATTGCCCTCACATAGGCGTCCTTGCTCAGGGGGGAACCTGCTTCTCCCATTGCCCACTGCTCCCCCTGCTTGTGCACTCACACTCCCTCTCTCTCTCTGTCTGACAGATAAATAAATAAAATCTTAGAAGGAAGGAAAGGAAGAAGGAAGGAAAGAAAGGAAGAAAGAAGAAGAACAAACAAAAGAAAGAGGAAAGAAAGAAAGAAAGAAAGAAAGAAAGAAAGAAAGAAAGAACGAACGGAGAGGAAAAACTATAGTACACAGGAAATGACCAGGCAGTATTCTGTTTAACGTGTACGTGGCCTGGTGTACTATGATTGGAAGGTACATTGTGATAAGTTAAAAATGTAAATGATAAACCTTAAAACACCCACCGAATCAATAAAACAAAGAGGTGTGGCTAAAAAGGAAATAGTAGAGATAAAGTCAATCATAAAAAAACCCGAATTAAACCAAAAAAGGCAGATAAATATGAAAAAAAGGAACAAGGAACAGAAGAAACAACAGAAAACAAATAGCAAGATAGGTTTAAGCCCAATCATCTCGATAATTACACTAAATACAAATGATACAAATACCGTCATGAAATAAGCCAGAGGCTGTCAGATTGGCTCAAAAAGCAAAACCCAACTATATAGTAAGTAATTAAAAACTGACTGAAATATATAAACAGAGATGGGTTAAAAGTAAAAGGATAGAAAAAGACTTACCTTGACAAAGCTAAGTAAGAGAAAGTTGGAATGTCTATATGAATATCAAAGTAGGTCTCAGAACACTACCAAAGCCAAACAGGAACATTTCATAAGGACAAAGAGGGGCACCTGGGTGGCTCAGTCGGTTAAGCTCATGATCTCAGGGTCTTGAGACTCAGCCCTGCATTGGGGTCCCGGCTCAGCAGTGAATCTGCTTCGCCCTCTCCCTCTGCCTCTTCTCCTGCTTATGATTCTCTGTCTCTGTCTGTCTCTGTCTCTCTCTCTCAAATAAATAAATAAAATCTTAAAAAAAAAAAAACTTCAGTAGTCTCAGCCTTCTCTACAGCCCCTCCAAGCCCTCCACCCCCCACCACTGGTCCTATATTTGCTTGGTGAAGAGACCCATTGATTGGGCTGCAGTATGTCCCACATACGGTTTACGAAGTCATAGTTTCATTCAACTTGCTCCTCTAATCCCCTCATAATTCCTATAAACGGAAGCTCATGCTAATGGCTAGATCACATTCTAGCTTAGTTTCTTTTTCTTTTCTTTTCTTTCTTAAGAATAACTCATCAGTGACATATTGTATGTTGGCTAATTGAATTTCAATTAAAAAAAGAAAAGAATACTTCATCAGTGTGCTGAGTACTTCCTGATGCATCCCACCAGGGAGGCACAAACAGCATGGCTGACTCACTCCTAGGAATGCTGGGATCAAGCAGTGGGTTCATGGGATGTCAGCCCGCTCCCTCCACATAATGTTGCCTGCCAATCTTTCTTCTTACGGTTTCGTCTACTAATGATCTTTTCCTAAATCAATGAAGATAGAGTTTTTCAGTCTGAGATTATGTTGTGCGCATTCTAAACACAGGTTTTAGGACTACAAGACCGACATGTATAACCTTTCTGAGTACTTCTAAATGAGAAGTAAGTTTTAATTAATTTTTAATCTTTTAGGTAATCTTAGATTCATATGCAGTTGTAAAAAATAACACAGAACGATTCCTCGTACCCTTTCTGTGGTTCCCCTAGTTTCCCCAAGTACTATCTTGCAGAGCCATATACAATAGCATAACCTGAGTACTGACATTGATACGGTGAAGCTATTGCAGTTGTTGGGTAGACTGGCCCATAAATGTTGAGGAGATCCTGCTGGCTGGTGGCCCCTCTGAGTTCTGTATCCTTGCTGATTCTCTGGGCACGAGTTCTATCAAATGTTGAGAGAGGAATGTTGAAGTCTCTAACTGTCATGGCGGATTTATCTGTTTCTACTTTCTGGTCTACCATGGTCTACCAGATTTTATTTATTTATTTGAGAGAGAGAGAGAGAGAGAGAGAGAGAGCCTGCACATGAGAGGAGGGTCAGAGGGAGAATCAGATTCCCATGCAGGATCATGACCTGAGCCGAAGGCAGTCACCCAAGCCAGCCACCCAGGCGCCCTTCCTGGAACTTTTTGTAAGAAATCTCTAGGGTCAACTCTTAGTAGCCTCTCCAGGCCAGAAGCCAAGGCAGGTACTCGCCATCAGACATGCCTGCAATCCTTGTAGACTTGGGTGGATTCTTCTCACAGCATCCCCAGTATATCCCGAGCTTCCTGCACCTGCCAGGAAGCAACACGCTCTACTCACCTGGTGCGGCTGCTGGGAGCTCTGAAGCAAGGTCTCAGGCCAACATTTCCAAGGGGCTTTATGGCTCCAGGTTTCATAAAGTCAACCTTCCTGAAAGCTGTTTGGTCATATCTGAGGCTATGCATGTCTCTCTCACATATGGCATTCCAGTCAAAGCCTTGGTAAAATGACCAATGTTTCCAACGGCGTCCTGTTACAAGGAGAAGGGATTCTAACCGAACTTACGAAAATGACTACGGTTGCCATAGGAGAAAGAATACTTACTGAGACCTTTTGCATTTCAGAGGATTCAGGTAGAGAGAAAAGTTAAATGCTTCAATTTGTTTACAAATGAATATATATTTTTTAAAATTTCATTTATTTTTGAGAGATAGAGAGAGAACGAGTGGGGGGAGGGGGAGAGGCAGAGGGAGAAGCAGGCTCCCCACTGTGCAGGAAGCCCAGTGTGGGCTCCATGCCAGGACCCTGGGATCATGACCCAAGCAGAAAGCAGATGCCCAACCGACTGAGCCATCCAGGCTTCCCACAAATGAATATTTTATCACATTTTTGTAAGTCATAGATATCTTAAGACAAAGTTTCCTTAATCTGGAAGAGCAAACATTAGAGAATCAGCAGATTTCAACCAAGACTTACCAAAAAACTGTCATTTCTCTCAATTCACTTACTTCCATATTACTATTCTTGTTTTGTTTCAACGCAGCCTTAGTGAGTTCTTAGTGAGGAAATTCTTACCTGTTTTAGGATTTTAAAGATATCAAAAACCTGTATTTGTTCTACGTCCCTTAGAGGAACCTCCTTGAAGACGAACTATTTTACCAAAGAATAAGAACAGTAACTATAAATGACAAAAGCTTAAAAACAGACATGGTTAAACATCTGATGAGAGGTGACACTATGGCTGGCAAGGACATCCGGTTATTTCTGTGACACGTAACACTTCCATCATGAGAATATTAAGTAATGGCCTTACACCAAAGCACATTGAAACGTTAGGAACTTCATATCCTCTCTAGAATAGTTACAGCATTTACTGAAATGTAACCTAAAGCTTATCAGTTGTTTAACAATACTTGCAGAGGAACTTATAGGACCAAATAAAAAGATCTAATGAGTCAAGGAGACCTCATTTACAATTTAAATCTTGGGACGTTTGTTATAAACATCTCATAAAAATTTGTTAAGCACACGCCTAAAGAGGATTACAGATCATTACAAGACCCAAAATGTATTTTTCTGTAACCCAGGTGACAAATGAGATTCCAAAGGGTAATATGTAGCGTGATACCTGGTAGCAAAACTTGACTCCTTTAACACTGAGAAGTTTTAGCTAAGTAATCGAAGTCCTGATAAGGACATAGCATTGAAACTGGTTTTCTGGGCAGGCAAAAGGAAAAACCTTTGTTCACATTTTCTTATCAACAGAAGGGCACTGATTCAACGCCCCAACGCTGCCCACGGAGCCGCGGCGTGATTCAGGAGAATGACCAGGCAGACGGTTAGCTTTGAAGGAAAGTGTGGGTTCAGGGGTGTGTGCTGGGGACACCGCAAAGCGTGCGATCGCCCTGAACAGCTGCAATCTTGCGTATCTATTGGTGGTAAACATTCAAAGACAATCAAGGGGAGTCTCCTGAACCTAGTGACAAGTAGTACATCCCGGGGAAGGTCAAAGGATTAGATCTTGTAAGGATCAGCAAGGAGGCCTATTCTTAAATGTGTTTCTATAGACCCCAAGGGCTATTGTCAAGAGCAACCAGGTTTCTTTGGGGCCGTGTTCTGCCCTTAGCGGACCAGGCGTTCCTGGCGGCTGTTATCTGAGGGAGTTTTGGGAAGGGCAGCGTTCCACCCTGAGCAAGCCATGCATTCCCAACTGATGGAGCTCTGACTTTTACGCTAAAGCACGCAGGGTCACAAACGTGTTTTCCTATTACATCCTTAGTATAAGCTCTCGGCCAGGAGCTGCTGGAATTCAAGAAAACGTTGTCTGTTGAACAGAGTGAGAATTTCAGTCTTACACCACTGCACTTTTAAATTCCCTTTATTTTAATCTCAGTCCGTTCTGAGCACACCTAGAATTCCTTTCCAAAGACTTCCCTTCACAAACCTTCTACAGCTTTCTTCTGCATTCAGATTTTATCCCAAGCCATTTCTCTCCAAACAACCATCAGATTTAGGACAAAATTACCTTCTTCCACCTTCAACAAAAATGCATTCCCATTCCTCACATCTTCCGTAACATGTCTCTTAGTTTCCTGCACAGAGTTGCTTCCCTTATTTCCATCAGTCTTAATTACACTTAGCAGAATTTTGCACTCCTGGAACCTGGGTCTCCAGTGAAAACGAAGTAGTAACCAGCTGTGAACTGTGACACCAAAGTGTTTAGACGGCAAATCTGTGACTCAGTTAAGCACAAAGCATGTCGATCTACAGACTCAAATATCCTTAGTGTTCTGCAATAAGTAGTCGAAAGCACAAACCTACATCCAGTACTCAATGCTTTAGCCTTTTATCCTCTTTGGAAAAGACCTTCATGTCCAAAGAATTTCATCCCACTTACCATCTAACGAAAACTTCAAAGTTTCAGGGTAGCAAAGACTTTGAAAGCAATCTCTCTCTCTTTTTTAAGATTTTATTTATTTATGTGACAGAGAGAGAGAGCACGAGCAGGAGCAGGAGGCAGAGGGCTTGGAGGAGAGGGAGAAGTAGATTCCCCGCTGAGCAGGGAGCCGGAAATGGGGCTTGATCCCAGGACCCAAAGATCATGACCCGAGTCAAAGGCAACTGCTTAACTGACTGAGACACCCAGGCGCCCCTTTGAAAGCTATCTTAACAAATGCCCATGAAAACTTAGAGACAGACAAGATTAACCATCATTTTAGCCATCTTATGGCTAACAAATTGCAACAGAGATAACGGAGCTTACTTGACCCTCAGAAAATCTTGGTACAATCAAAGCTTCACATTTCATGCTGATACCCTTGAAGATATGTCTATCTTAAACCAATAAACTTACATCAGTTTAAATACTGACATGTTCTACCTGGATCCTCCCCAATGTCAATTTTTACCTGAGACACTGACGGGGAAATCTAGAGTGGGTGGTGTGAGGTCCAGGGGGTGCTCTTCTTCGCTCCCTGACAGCGAGGGGAGAAGGAGACATGGTGCCTGAGGCACCGAGGATGGTCTAGAAGCCAGTTCTGCAGGCCGCACCCAAGGAGGTGCCGAAACAGGACGGGGGAGCAGGGGAGGCAGAAGAGGTGAAGTGCGGCCGGAAGGCAGAGGTTCCTGGTTCTAGAGCTCATAAGCTCCAACAGAGGAATGGACACCATGTCTTCCTGCCAACAAGTGGAATTAGGCAGGTCATGTCAGGGCAGAGAAGACGGAATTTCCCTGAAACCAAGGGAGTTTTGGCAGCTGTTTGGGACTATTCCTTGTAGTGCCCGTCTTGAGGTAGACTAACCACAGATGGCTCCAGTTATAGCCATTAACCCGGGAAATGAGTGAGGGAGAAGCCCCCACATCTATTTAGGAAGAACAGTGAGAGACAGAGACAGAATCAAGAATCCCCTCTGTCTGGGGTGGCCTGTGTTTCCTGCAGCAACCTGGGTTTACTCGGAGGAGGCCTGTTTAGATAATTATCATCCAATATGTCAGCAGGGAGTTTTACTAGCCAAACACGCTCTGCAAGAGGCCCTTAGGTCTGGGTCCTGAGTTAGAGCCCTGAAAGCCTGGATGGACCTAGGGCACTTCTATTTGCCCCATTCCCTGCAGAAGAGATCTAACTGACAGACCCCACAGAGACCATGCAGTGCTACAGCAGAGCAGTCCTTCTAAATTTTGCAATCCAAATTGTTTCCAGTGGGTTAAAAAGTAACCCCAAGGAAGAGTCCTTGGGACCCAAAGACGAAGCCTGCTGAGGCCATGTTCCTAGAAAAGTAAAGAAGGTCTATTACCAAATACCCCACCTCCTGTGTGGCGTCCCATGCAGCCTATGTCAGAGGGTCCGTGTGTCAAAGGCTACCAGAGGCGTCCCTCAAACAGAAATCACTATTGATCACCATCCTCCCTCACCACAAAGGCATTCCTGCCATAAAAGCCCCCATAGGATGGGTGCTGTCATCCCTCCCCTTCCCGATCGCATCCTAGGCTATGGATGGATGCCTTGAGAATGGACTGAGATACCGTGCCATGCCGTCTTATGCTATGAAAGCTGCGTTATCACCTTACCATTTTAAACCCATGGAGAGCACTAGAAAAAGTTTTAAATGGAAATTACCCAACTTTGTAATTTATTATTATTTTTAACCTTATTTTTTTTTAAAGAATTTATTTATTTATTTGACAGAGACAGCCAGCGAGAGAGGGAACACAAGCAGGGGGAGTGGGAGAGGAAGAAGCAGGCTCCTAGTGGAGGAGCCTGATGTGGGGCTTGATCCCATAACGCCGGGATTACGCCCTGAGTCGAAGGCAGATGCTCAACCGCTGTGCCACCCAGGCGCCCCTTAACCTTATTTTTTTTTAAAGGTTATTTATTTATTTATTTCACAGAGAATGAGCATGAGCAGAAGAGGGAGAAGCAGGCTCCCCGGTGAGCAGGGAACCCGATGCGGGGCTCCATCGCATGACCCTGGGAACATGACCAGAGCAGAAAGCAGATGATTAATCAACTGAGCCACCCAGGCATCCCCAATTTTGTAATTTAAGTAGTTAGTAGAGGACATTGACGGAAAACAGTAAAGATAGAAATCCATCGTGGTTCTAAGTGACATTACAACACAGGTAGTCTTTACAGTCAACTTCCCTAGGAAACGTCCCCGGTTGGGTTGTAATTCCATTGGGCACTGGTTTCCACTGCTCCTAGCGGAGGTCCTGTGGCCACAAGTGGCTAGAGCAGGGATGTGAAGGGTATCCCATGAGATTAATCAGGAGGAAACCTCACATGGGAGTCTTAAGATTGGCAGCCGTCCTGGTGACTTAGGTGGCTGTCCCATGCCCAAGACAGACGACCTTGTAGAAGGACAGAAGTAAAGAGAGGGCATCAAGTTTCTGGGTCTTATTACCATCCCGGCCATGTTACTGATTTCCACCCAATAGGCAGGCTTTCTCCTCCCCGTAGAGTAGCCACAGGCTAGAGGATGGCAGCCTGACCTATCGCAATGAAAGTGTTGCAGGAAGACCGGACTCCTTGAAGAGCCCCTAAAAGCAGAGTAAAGGAAGAGAAGAGAAAGTAATCACCAAGTTTGCCCCGAAGCTCAGAGTCCAGATGAAAAAAACCCCACGATCCACATGTGGGTGCCATATGATGTGGTTTTAGAATATAGGTGAGGTTCAGTGGGGTGAGGTCTGGGGCGGACAACCAAGGAAGAATTCTTGAGATGTTATTGGTGCAAAATGGTGGTTTTATGAAAGCACGGTGGGCAGCAAGAGCTGCAGTGGGCTTGTGAGAAGCAATTGATTATATACTATGGGGCTGGGGGAGGTAAGCAAAAAGGGAGGTTTTCAAAAGAAGGCCATAGGCTAAAGAGGACCTACAAGATCCTGGAGGCCTTGTCATGTCAAGTGATGGTTGCTTTTCCCTCTAGTAAAGCAATAACATTAAGGCAGTTGGGAGCTTCGGGGCTCCTGGGTGGCTGAGTCGGTGAAGCGTCTGCCTCTAGCTCAGGTCATAGTCCCCGGGTCCTGGGATCCAGACTCCCATCAGGCTTCCTGCTCAGGAGGGAGTCTGCTTCTCCCTCTTCTTCTTCCTCTCCCCTTGCTTGTGCTATCTTACTCTCTCAAATAAATTTTAAAAAAAAATCTTAAAAAAAAAAAAGACAGTTGGGAGCTTCCTGGAAGAATGTCACACATATCCCACCCAGGAGTTGGGGGGGGGGGGTTGCAGGTGTCACCTTGTGCTTTGTCCTTAGCTAGCCTCTGCTCCCTCACCAAAGTGATGAGCGTAGAGCCCATTGATGTGTCTGATGACCTAATAAGAAGAGCAAGAGACTAGAGTTCTCTCTCCACCATGGAAGGATAGCCAGTCAAAAGGCAGCTGTCTGCAAAACACAAAGAGAGCCCTCACAGAGACTGAATACACTGGCCCCTTGATCTTGGACATTTCAGCCTCCAAATACTGTGAGAAAAAAATATTTGTAGTTTTAAGCCACCCCATCTGTGGTCTTTTGTTACAGCAGCCTGAACAGACTAAGACAACTGGCACGAGCATCTTGAAAGAATTGCTAATTTTTGCTGTAGAATACTGTCTGGAGATTACGATGTAACTTGTGCCATGTAGAAGGTCCAGTTTATTTTTTTAAAGATTTATTTATTTATGAGAGAGAGAGAGAGTTCGAGGTTAAGTATGTGCTGTTTTGGGGGCGCCTGGGTGGCACAGCGGTTGAGCATCTGCCTTCGGCTCAGGGCGTGATTCTGGCGTTCCGGGATCGAGTCCCACATCGGGCTCCTCTGCTGGGATCCTGCCTCTTCCTCTCCCACTCCCCCTGCTTGTGTTCCCTCTCTCGCTGGCTGTCTCTATCTCTGTCGAAAAAATAAATAAAATCTTAAAAAAAAAAAAAAAGTATGTGCTGTTTTCCAGGTCTAACTCTCGTCCTCTGTCATTTGAAAAAGCTCATCAGGTATCAAATGGCTGAATTCAAGCAACCATGGAACATGTGTGAGATGTGCTACCGAAAGTTCTAGTAGATGGAACATGACCTGGAGAATGCATCCCTAATGGGGTTACTCGGGACTGAAGGTCTCCGGGCCAGTTCAAAGGCTCATCCTCTTGACTTGACCACTCAGAAACATTGCTCCCCGTGGCAGAGGTGGTCTTCCAAAGATGACCGTCTATTCTCTCATATTCTCTTGTACAACACAATGTTGGCACTCACCGCATGAGGGAAGAGTGATGCTATGGATTTCCAAAGATGGGACATACATGGCATTATGACGTCTGCCTGGTTTTCTTGGGATGCTTGCCCTCAGAAGGCAGCTGCCACGCTTTGAGGAAGCCCAGGCTACATGGCGGGGTCACGTGTAAGTGTACCACTTGGAAGCAGCTGGCATTGCAGCTGACGATCAGCATCAACGACCAGAGTGTGGGTGCTTTGGCCTCGGGGGACTGCACCACCAGCTCTAAGGTCACTTCTCAGACTGTGGGAGCAGGTTAGCATTCCCCACTGAGACACGATTCACACATTACACATACACTGTCTACTTCAATGGTTTTGAGAGTATTTGGAGTTGTACAACCGTCACAGTTCTAGAGCGTGCCAGCACCCCCCAGGAGAACCCTGACCTCATTAGCAGCCACTCTCCATTTCCTGCAACACCCCTTCCAGCCCTCGGCACCCACTAAGTGACTTTCTGTCTAGTCGACTTGCCTGTTCCAGACATTTCATGTAAACCAAATAATCCGCTAGCAGGTCTGCTGTGACTGGCTTCTTCCACTTAGCATGTTTTCAACGTTCGTCCACATGGTACATGCTTCTTTACTTTGTTCCTTTTTATTGCTATTCCATCGTATGAACAGACCGCCTTGTATTTATCCATTCATCAGCTGACGGACATTGGGCTGCTGCCACTTTTTGGCTATCGTTGCTACGAACATCTGCATACAGATTTTTGGGTGAAGTTTTCACTTCTCTTGGGTGTATACCGAAGGGATATAATTGCCAGGTCATACGGGAACTCTAGGACTTATCTTTTCAGGAATGCCAGACTGTTTACAGAGTGCCTTCACCGGTTTACATTCCCACCGGCAGTGCAGGAGATTCCAAATTCTCCACACCCTTGTCAACACTTGCTATTGTCTGTCTTTTACTTTAGCCATCCTGGTGGGTGTAAAGTGGTATCGCTGTGGTTTTCATTTCCTTTCTCCGGTGGGTAATGATGTTGAACAGCATTTCACATGTTTATTGGCCCTGTGTCTACTTTCTTCAGAGAAAGGTCTATTCAGGGACTTTGCCTGTTTCTAAAATTGGGTTTTCTATCTTTTATCAATGAGTTCTAAGAGTTCTTTATATATTGTAGATACAAGTTCCTTATGATATGTGATTTACAAATATTTTTTCCCATTCTCTAGGTTGCTTTTTTACTTTTCTTTTTGTAAAGATTTTATTTATTTGACAGAGAGAAACAGAGATCGAATGCTCAAGCGGGGAAGCGGTGCGTAGAGGGTCCCCACTGAGCAGGGAGCCCAATGTGGGACTTGATCCCAGGATCCTGGCAGACGGTGAACTGACTGAGACACCCAGGCGTCCCACCTTTTTCACTTTGATGATGGCATCCTTTAAAGCACATACTTTTTAAATTTTGATAATATATAATTCTTTTTTGTCTTCTGTTGTTGGTGACTTTGGTGTCATCTAAGAAACCATTGCTTAACCCAAGGTCGTGAAGATTTACTCCTATACTCTAAGAGCTTTATAGTTTTACCTTTGACATTTAGGTCTACAATCCTAGAGTTCATTGTATGAGTGTGGATGGTGTGAGGAAGGGGATCCACTTCATTCTTTTGCATGTGGATATCCAGTTACCCCAGATTACTTTGTTGAGGACTATCTTTTGCTATTGAATTTTCTTGACCCACTCTCTAAAATCAATTGAAAGTACACAGAAAGGTTTGTTTCTGGACTCTCGGTTCTATTTCATTGATCTGTACGTCTACCCTCACGCCACTAGCACACTGTGTTCATTACTCTAGCTTTTGGTGAGTGTTGAAATCAAGAATCAGAGAACTTAGTCTTCATATATAAGGTTATAGCTATTCTGTGTCCCTTGAATTTCCAGATGAATTTTAGGATTTGTTTATGAATTTCTGTTTAAGAAAAAAAAAAGACAAAACAAAAAACCAGTTGGACTTGATAGGGATTGCATTGAATCTTTAATCTGAATTTGGTGGGAGTTTGTCATTTGAAGCAACTTGATTTTAGGATAGCTAACTGTGAATGGAAACTGATACTCCATCCTGCTTAGGGAAGAACGCATTTTATTGTGAAGACAAGAGAGGGCGACGGCTGTGGAGAATAAAATTCTGTCTGCAAGGTGTCTCCCTCTAGAGGGCAAACGGGACATTTCTTAGAACAGACAGTGTTTCTGATTGGTGGTCTGGTCTGACATTTCCAAGCTGAGCCTCCTTCCTCATTTTAAGATAAGCAAGCTGACTTCTCCCACTTGGTCCACACCCATGCCCCCCCCAGGGCTAGACTGATTTTTCTGCTCTAGGAATGGTCACCAAGCAGCGATGAGACCTGGGATTTATCTTCCCCAGCGTTGGGTGCCCCCTGATTGGAGTCGGGGTTGCCAAGGAAAATGGGGACCTTGGCTGCCATGCCACCTTTCCACCTCCAGCAGCAGGAGACCCAGGGCAAGGCTGAGAGTCCTACAGATGACAAGGAGACAGGAGGCTTTCACCAGGACAGGAGTAAAGCCACCGCCGAAATTTAGAGGCTTCTAAAAATGTCACACAGCATCTCAGGAGGAGCCCAGGAGCATCCTTATTCTTCTTGGTGGGGACGCTAAGGGTAGGTTTTGGCCCCAAGGATTCTACTTCTAAGTGCCTCTATTTCCAGGTGATTCTGCCTAAGAGAAGTATATTCAGGTGCACGGCCTGCTTTCCTTCTTCTGTGCGCAGCAGAGCGACGGCCACCTCAGCCCTGCCGTTGAGAGCTCAGGCTCTGCCCCTGCCCTCTGCGGACTGCAGCTCGTGGTTCTGCCCCGTTGGCAGTAAGCCCCGGGCAGATGAGAACAGGCTGCAGACAGTAGAGGACACACGTTCGTGGGGTTCACTGAGGGCCCAGGCCGGTCACGTGCCTGCTTTATTCAGACAGGAACGGCCCAAGTGGACCACAGCCCCAGCCTCTACACACTGTGAAGCCAACTGCGAGCCAGGACGGAATCTAGAAAAATATCGCATCGGTCCAGACAATCAAAAAAGAGCATTTTCTTGGTTAATTAAATCGAGTTAAGGCGGACTCGTCAGTAGAAGAGGTGACGGGAGAGAAAGAAACCTTTGTCAGCCCCAGCCAGGACTGGCCCTAGCGGAAGTAGCTGGGACATTCGTGGGCGACCAGCTGCCAGGCGCGATCGAAGGCCTGCACCACGGCCGGCTCTAGCGGCCCTTCCTCAGTCGCTGCCAAGTTCTGTGTCAGCTGCTGCACGCTGGACATGCCCAGGATGACCGCGTCCCCGAGGGCACCCTGCAAGGGGACACAGCCAGGTGTGACTCCAGCCACACATCCTCCCTCCCAGCCCTGCCCCTGCCGAGACCCAGGCTCTGATGTTTATTTATGCCGAATACAGTTCTGTAAGGAAACTGAGAAGCCTTCAGTGATTTTAACCATGTGACTCAAACCCTGTCGTCTTTCCCTCTGCCGTCACTCTGCCCGTCCTCAGACAGACCTGTGCTCAGAGCGCAGCCCGGCCGCTCAGCTGGGTGACGCTTGGCTTACTTACAGGAATCAGAAACTATGTCAGGCACTTAGCCCCGGTTTTTTGAGAAACTACTCCCTGTGCGTCCAACACTGGGAACTGCGTCAGGCTGATGCAGGCGGGACGTTGTAGCTAGGGAGACCGGGGACGCCAGAGCAAGAGGGACCCCAACTCCCACTGCAGTGTGAGTGACGCTAATGGGTTTTGAGCAATTTTCTACCCCCTGCACAGCTGTGTGAAGCCATGTCCTCATCTGTAAATCCGGGGCACTGGCACTTCATAGGGCTGGAGAACTAAGTACATGTGAGCGAAGCCCTCATCCGGGGCCTGGCGCTCAGACAGGAGCTTAGGACAACGGAAGGGCTCTCGTCAGCTCTGTCAGCAGGAGAGACTTCGGAGGGGAGAACTGCTTTGGTGGGGCGCCTGGCCGGCTCAGTGGGGAGCACACGACTCTGGGTCTGGGGTTGGGAGTTGGAGCCCTACACTGGGTGTGGAGGGTACTTACGAATAAAACCTTTTTCTCTTTTTTTAACATAGGCTCCATGCCCCACATGGGGCTTGACCTCACAACCCTGAGATCAAGAGTCACATGTTCCACTAACCGAACCAGCCAGACGCCCCCAAACAAAATCGCTGGGGCAAAACAAAAACAAGAAAAAAACAATGAAATCCGACTTAGAAATCACGTCAAGGTAAGTGATTCCGGCTCTGCTACGAGGGGCGGCGGGGCCCCCGGACGGCCGGCTCACCTGCAGCTGGGAGTGGTGGTACATCCAGCGGAGGGCGGCCGAGGTCATGCTGGGGGCGCTGCCGCCATACGCAGCCTGCAGGGCCTTCTCCACCAGGGCAATGGCCTCGAAGTGGTTCTCTTTCCAGAAGCTGGGCAGGTGAAGGGAGTGGCACAAGGGTCAATAACCCGGGGTCACGCTGGGCTAGAGCCACAAAGCCAAGCATGAGAGCTGTGCCACCCAACACTGCGGAGTGGGGGGCCCAGCGCCCTTCCTGCAGCGGCCGGCTTGATCGGGCAGCAGAACCACTGGGCACAGGAGGCAGGTGGGTGACCCTCACCAAACACCTCAAAGACGTCTTTCATCTCTTTATGATTCTTAAGAACTGTCTGCCCTCCCTTTACCGAGTGAAGCAAAGGTAAATAATCCGGGGGTGGGGTGGGGTGGGCATGACTCGCCCCAGGCCTCCTGAGCCTGCATCCAGGGCTCGCTCCTTCCTTCCTGGCCAGTGGTAAACACTTCTCAGGGAAGCGCTAGGCCTCGGAAGACCTGGCATGAGACCCACGGGTCCCTGTTCGCTCACAGAGCTCCCAAGAAAACAAGAAACACCGCCGAGATTGGTCATTTCTGCAGGAATCAAGAGACACGGGTCCAGACAGCAGGGGAGACCCAGAACCACCAGGAAAGGCGCCTAGAATTTCTCTACGTCAGATAAAGTGGACCCCACATCCCACCCATCCTGACGCAGCCCATCCCCCACTCACCGATTCCTGTAGATCTCAGCCCAGTTATTCCCGAAGAAGCGGCCCATGGGCTGTTTCCCGTCCTTGTCCTCATACTTGTACTTGCCGGTCAGCAGGCCCCCTGCGGGGGGACACCCATCAGAACCGCGGCCCACCCTGCTCCCAGAGGCTGTTCTGGACTGGTGATGGGGGGGCTACCCAGGAAGGATGGAGGACACAGCCCAGCCTCTCTTCAAACCCCTCCCTGCTTCCCAGGTCCCGGGCCAGCCCTCTATCGGGTCAGGAAGAGGCAGAGCCGGGGCCAGGAATGGCCTCCCATCCCAGCGGACCCGCCCTCAGAGCAGCCCCTACCAGCCAAAGGGTTGTAGGCATAGAACCGCAGTCCGAAGTGCCTGAGGCAGGGGAAGAGCTCCGTCTCCACCTGCCGCGTTGTAGCGTTGTACATGCCCTGCGGATAGAAGGGCAGCTGCAGGTGTGCCCGTATCAAAGGAAGGGACCCCACAGCTTCCCTGGCACAGCCCGCAGTTCACACCCTAACAATCCTTAGGACCTTCACAATCGGGGCATCTACTTGGTGCAAAGGAAAATTCATTCATGCAGCCCACATTTCTGAGCACCAGCCAGGCGCTGCACATGGATTTCCATCCACACACCAACAGGACAAGGCCCCTGCCCTGAGAGATCGAATAGCAAGGTAGGGCGGCCACAGGTACAATCAAGGAAAGCAGCACTCGGACTCCACGAGTAAGTTCTGCAAGCGGTGTCCGGCACCAAGCAGGGGTCCAAACGTTTGCTGAATGAACAGGAGAGAAGTAGGGCCTGAGATCACAGGCTCCTCTGGGGCATTGGGAAAGGCTTCCAGGGGACGAGCCATCTAAGCGAGGCCTGAGCACTTCGGGCTAGCCGGGACCAGGGGAAGAATGGACCAGGCTCGCGCACACACAGGCAGGAAGCAGGAAGGTAGGGCCCCAGGAGCACACGCGGGCAGGAAGGGGAGCCAGGCCAGAGCCACAGGTGCACTGGGAGGCATCCCAGGCTGTCAGCAGGGGAGGCGCTGTGCTGGAGAGGAGGCAGGCATGGGCCGGGAGAACTGGGGATCAGCAGCAGCCCTGCAGATGGGCCCTGCAGCCCCGGCCTCACCTGGTACACGGTGGGCACGATCCAGCCGTTGCTCCTGCAGAGGGTACAGATCTCGGCCACCTCCCAGGAGGCGTAGTTGGAGAGGCCAAGCTCCAGGAATTTGCCCTGCAGGGGAGAGGCCTTGGTCAGAACCTACCACCGCCCAGGACACTGGAAAGGGGAGAGGGGGGTGGGTCCTCTGGGAGTGGGGTCTGTCTCCGGCTCTGTTCTGGGACTACCCCGCTGCCTCCTCTCTCCCGGAGCTGGGGGGTGGCCTCACCTCCTGGTGCAGCTGGTGGCAGGCATGGAGCGTCTCCTCTACGGGGGTGTCGTGGTCTGGGGCATGCAGGTAGAAGAGGTCCACTCGGGGGCACTGCAGCCGCCTCAGGGATGTCTCCAGCTGGGCCCGCAGACTGTCAGGCTTCAGCGACTTCCCATCCCATGGATTGGCCTTGGTGGCGATTTTCACTTTTAGGGGAGCATGCAATGATTACGAGGCTTATTATGTGAGCTTGCCTAAATTATTTCGGTTCTCTGAGCCTCAAGTCTCTAATCTGTAAAACGGGGGTATAACAGCAGAACTGTCCTCATAGGGAGATCGTGAGCATTAAATATGTAAGTTCTCGGGGCGCCCAGGTGGCTCAGTCGTTATGCGTCTGCCTTTGGCTCAGGGAGTGATCCCAGCGTCCTGGGATCGAGCCCCACATCAGGCTCTTCTGCTGGGAGCCTGGTTCTTCCTCTCCCACTCCCCCTGCTTGTGTTCCCTCTCTCACTGGCTGTCTCTCTCTGTCAAATAAATAAAAATCATAAAAAAACAAACAAAAACTAAGTTTTCTATGTTCACGCTGTTATAATCACTAGTATTAGTCTTTGCGCCAGGCTTTACCTGGAGGCACACTTGCTCCCTCCCCTCCAGGAGCTCATAACCTAAAGGTCATGTTACGATAAGGTAACTGCCATAGAGAAAAGCCCCAGTGCTGAGGGAGCCCGGAGTAGAGGGGTGTGGCCATCCTGGGAATTCCAGGGAGGGCTTCCTATGGGGATGATCCCGGAGCCAAGTCTCTTAAGAATGAGTCCCGGCCAAGAAGGAAGGATAGGAAGCATATTCCACAGCCTGGGAAGGTGGGCCGAGTCACAAGGGTGCACACACACAATACATGGCGACCCATTCCTGCAACTGAGAGTTGTAAGAGCATCAACTCCAAGCAGGGAGCAGAGGGACAGGGGACAAGAGAAGGGTGAGAGACCTAATCGCAAATGCTTTTTTCAAATCCCATCAACCAAAGTCAGCTACGTTCACTGTGTCTGTGGTCGGGAGGGAACTCAAGGGGGCAGGCCTGGAAACGGGGAGGCAAGAGGCTGCGGGGAGAATTCTGCAGAGATGTGGCTGCCCAAACAGGCGCTGTGGGCAGAGACCAATCTGAGAGACTGCAGGTTTCCCCTGCAAGGCAAACCGAGCAGAAGCTGGTTATCGATCGCCCGGCCCTTCAAACTCAGAGAAGCGTGCACACCCACACCCCCACAGCTGAGACACAATCCCCATGAGAACGAGGTAGCGTTCTGCCACGCAGGCGGCTGCGAAAGGCTATCAAGGACACTGGCTGTCTGGATTTTGCACTTTTCGCACCTGGCAAAGGCAACTCAGCAGGTCAGAGGGGAGGCCCGTGACCACTTGGGATGTGGGAGAGAACCAGTCCCACAGCTGCTTGTGCACATTTTCTCCACATCTCCGCAATTCTCAAATCCTCTGCATTCTTGCTGTGACCTGGGCCTCAAGTCCAACCTGCGGACTTTCGCTCGGTGAGTGCCCGGACTCAATGAAGGAAGCAAGGAAGGGCTGGAGGAGAAACACCAATTCAGCAACAACATCTCCATTACTAATGAGGGGGCAGCAGGATTAAGTAGGAAGGGTGGGTCTGAGAGACAGCTTCCTCCAGATCTACCAAGCTCCGAATCTAAGGAGGACCCAGAGGGGTTCTGGCACAAGAGCTGGGAAGGGCAGAAAAGCAGCAGCAGAGGACGGTAGTAAAAATAACAGTGAACATTTACTGGGCCCCATGGATGCGGGAAACAAAGGCAAAAGAAAAAAATTGAATTTCCTGACACGTCCTTGAAACAGGCAGAGGGACATTCCTCTAGGAACTCAGGGGCCTTGATGTTAATACTTTGCTAGAGCAAGAGATAATCTTAGCCTGACCACTACCCCTGCTGCCCCGGGGTTCCTGTATGTTTACTCTGACATAATAAAAATTCCTTTGGAAACTTCCTTTATCTCTATCCCCTTAAGATACATGCTGGCAATCATCCTCCAAGCATATGTGCCGCCGATATACATCTGAAAGGTCTCACGACTGAGTTTTTACTAAACAGTAATAAATAAATGACCTTTTCCTTTTTTTTTAAGATTTATTTATGTATTTTAGGATTTTATTTATTTATTTGACAGAGATAGAGACAGCCAGCGAGAGAGGGAACACAAGCAGGGGAGTGGGAGAGGAAGAAGCAGGCTCATAGCAGAGGAGCCTGATGTGGGGCTCGATCCCATAACGCCGGGATCACGCCCTGAGCCGAAGGCACACGCTTAACCGCTATGCCACCTAGGCACCTCTATTTATGTATTTTAGGGGGCAGGGGCAGAGCGAGGAGAGAGAATCTTAAGCAGACTCCGCACTGAGCACGGAGCCCACCATGGAGCTCAATCCCATGACCCTGAGGTCATGACTTCAAGAAACCAACCGACTTAACCCAGTGCACTACCTAGGTGCCCCATGGCCTTTTCCTAACAATAGCGAGCCCCTCAAGGTCCTGGAAACCTTGTTTCCAAAATGCCTTGGAGGCTTGTGCTGTCCCTAACGCCCTCCCAACCTGAAAGAATATGATCAGTCACCCATCACAACCCCAGTGCTGTTCTTTATGCCCACCGGTCCTGTCCCCGTACTTTGATAAAACCATCTTTTTGCACCGAAGAAGTCTCAAGAATCTAAAGAATTCTTTTTTGGCCATTGGCTCCAAACCCCATTTTCCTATATTGCCACCACGTGCCAGGCACCCTCGTAGGCATTTCCAATGGCATCAGGCTAATGAGGGACAGTCCTCGCCACGCACCTACATCCTCCACTCAAGCCGCACCTGCTTACCGGCTGTCCCTCCACATAGCAGACGCTGCATTTCCAAACCTGGTCGGCACACAGCTGGGCCCTTAGCCTTTGATGCCCCTTTCTCCCATTGTCTTCCCAGCAAACTATGACCGGTCCTTTAAGGCCCAGCTCCAGTGTGCTCTGAACTTTCTCTAGTGCCTCTCCCTGACCCCTAAATTCCTCAAAAGTGCTTCTTCCCTCTTCTGGGCTTCAACCGTACCCATTAGACTCTTAAGTTCCCTGCAGGTCGGTTGGAACCACTCTCCCTCCTTTAGCCCCACAGCAAACCTCCCCACTCCCCACATACCATCCCTGATCCCCCAGCCCGGTTTGTGACCTAGTTGCAGCTCTCTCTGGGAGCCAGGGTACTGCCAACTGAACAGAGCAAAGTCTAGCGACTAATGAAAGACCAGGATGAAGAGGGTACTCAGGGAGCCATGGGAGGTGAAGGCGAAGGAGAGAGGGGCGGTTTGGGGCACCTGGTAGGGTTGGAGGGGGTACTGCATAGCTCTGGAGACCACTCCCGCAGAGAGGTGCCCCAAGAGAGCAAGACCGGGAGGAAGCGAAAGACTAGACCAGGCTCCGGGTAAGACTCAGGGGTGGAGTGGGGTTCCTGAACTGCAACTCCAGGGGAAAGAGAAGCGGAGGGGAAGGAGGTCAGGACAAAGCAGTCTGGCTGTCCGGGGCGACACGTGCATGATGCCTAAGGACCAGGGGGGAGGGGCCCAGGGGGCGGTCAGCGCCCGAGAGGGGCCGAAGCCGTCGGTCCTGGCCGCGGCCGGGCCACGGCTGGGGCCGGATGGGCGCCGCACGGAGCGCAGGGAGGTAGAGGTTACCTCTGCAGTCGCCGCCGCCCAGCCCGAGGCCCAGGCCGCCCACGATGCTCTCAGACTGGCCGTCGCAGTACATGAAGGCCGTGTCCAGCTCCGTGTGGCCGCGCTCCAAGAAGGCGCGCACGGCCTCGGCGCTGGAGGGCGCGTCCATGCGGCGCCCCATCTCCATGGTGCCCAGGACTGTGGCGGGCCGGGCCGGGGCCCCGGAGGCGGCCCGCGGAGGCGACAACGGCCGGGACATGATGGTGGCGGTGGCAGCGGCGCGAAGCTCGGGCGCCGGGAGACAACGGGCGCAGCGAAAAGTGCCCCGGGTCACCGCGCGAGACAACACACGCAGCATGAGGTCGGCGCCTGCGCCCTGGGTCGCCTCGAGTCCCGCCCACCTCGCCGCGGGGGAGGAGCCGGGAGGCGGTGAGAGAGCAGGGACAGGCCGCGCTCCGCCCCACCGCGCACGCTCGGTTCGCTCGCACCGCTCGCACCGCCCCCAGGGGCTGCCCCCTCCGCGCGCGGCGCAGGAGGCGGAGCCACGCGGCTCAGGGACTGGGCGGGGCGGGGCTTCGGGTCAGCTGATCCAGGCTGTGCAGACTGAAACCAGAAGCCGGGACCAGCGGCGGATCCTGACGCGGTGAGCCGGGTGTGAGGCTGGGGGCAAGCCCGAAGGCTGCGGGTCGGGACTCTGGGGCGTCGCTGCCACGTCTTTCCAACAACCTCTTCCAGCCCCTGGACCGTCTTAGGCTTCTGTCCCCTCCTTGGGGCTCGAGATCCGGAGACGAGGCTCTGGGCCGGGATTAGGTGGCCCCTCGGGTGCATACGTCCCCCTCCCGAGTATGGTCTCTCGGACCAGCCTGACCAGGGTTTGGGGTCTGGGTCTTCTTTTCACCTCCTGGTTCCGGGGGACGGGCCCCATCGTTTCCGACGGCTTTGTTTTCCCCGGGGCAGGCAGGGGAGGGGGCCTCTCGGCGTTTGAGCGCTGACCCCAGCAGCTGCCCTGTCATTATCCCTGCCAAACAGGCGGCCCGCGCTGCCCTGAGTCACCAGGTGGCCAACGACCCGGAGGCCTGGAGTGTATGGTAGCCACCAGCGAGGACTCTCCTCCCCTCCACATGAGCCATTCTGCAGGGAGCCCAGATAGCCCTCTCCCCACTTATGCCTGGGACGAGTTTTGAAGTGTGTACATGGGGAGCTGGGTTTGAAAGTGTGAGGACTGGGTCTTGTCCATGCAACACTTAACCGAAGGCTGCTTTGCGCCTGTGATTTGGGGAGGGTAGTGCAGGAACACGCTACAACCAAAGTAGAGTAATAGCCATCCCTGGCTATTACTACTGAGTGTTTAATCTGTGCCAGGCGCCATTCTAATCCCTTGGCCTGGATTAAGTCATTTAATTCTGCAGTCGGTCTCGAAGGTGGGTACGTAGGTTATCCCCCCATTTTGCAGATTGGAACTCTGAGGCTCAGTGACCTGCCCTGGAGTTCTATACTTGTGGGCATTAGGCAGGTCAATTCCAGAGTGCTCGCTCCTCAAACCTAGGTTATCTGAGCTCACAGCTAGTTTCCTTCTTCCTTCCTTCCTCCCTTCCTCCCTTCCTCCCTTCCCCCCTTCCCCCTTCCCCTCTTTCCTCTCCTTCCCCCCTTCCCTCCTTCCCTTTCCTGACCTGCCCTCCCCTTCTCCTCCCTCTCTGTCTCCCTCTTTCTCTGTCTCCTCTCTCTTCCCCAGCACTGTCTGAACCTTCACTGTGCAGCTGGTGCTGCTGGCCCTGAGGGTCCATCACGGCCAGGGTAGGGTGAAGGGGGAGGTGTGGCCTTGAGGAGCAGGAGTAGCTGAGGAGTGTAGTAAGCATTCTTCAGATATGTGAAGGAGGGGAAGGGAAGAGGTGACAGGTGTCATCCAGCCAGGCTTGGCAAGGCGTCTTTGAGAGGGCATGTTAGAACGGTGTCTCCCTACCAGGCCCTCCAGGGGGAGAAGGACACTCCTAAGAGACCACCTGTGCAGAAGCCTGGAGGCCTGCCACTTCCGTGGGAAGCATCTCCCTGACTCAGCTTGGGATCCGAGAGAGAAGCTTGGGTGTGGCCCGAGATGCCTTCTCCAGTGTAGGCTTTCTCAGTGCATGGCCGCGTGCATCAGAATCAGCTGGGGTTGCTTTTTTTTTTTTTTTTTTAAAGGATTTTAAAGTAATCCCTATACCCAACATGGGGCTTGAACTCACAACCCTGAGATTAAGAGTCACATGCTCTACCAACTAAGCCAGCCAGGAGCCCCTGGGGTTGCTTCTTAAACCCAAAGTCCCTGATCTGAAGTCCGGAAACACTGAGCCTGAGCTCTGAGCATGTGCCCTCCGTGGTTCCAAGGCACGCACCCCTGCTGTGGCCCTTGTCAAGCCTATGGATGCAGTCAAGCTTTCTTGCAACCCTGGACATCCATCCTCACTGCGCTGTTTGACCAGGAGGTGGGCCCATTCCCAGAAGCCAGGCCTGGGGCCCAGACTGGCTCCCTAGCTGGTTCAGAACCTCCAGATGATGGGCCCTATGCGCAGCGGCCCCCAGAGCGTGTCGTAGAGTGTCCTGAGCTGTGTGTATGCCCTGTGCAAGATCAGGGACCACCCACCCCGTGCTCTGGGCCCTGTGAGCCAAGCTACAATCCTCCAGATGCCCCCTTCCCTCACTGGGCATGTATTCACTTCCTTTTCTCCCTAACCCGGTGCAAAGGGAGCAAGAGAGTGGCCGCAGGGTGGTTTTGCTCCTGGACTCTTATCCTTCACAACAGTCTCCAGCGTGCGTTTGCTCAGGCACGGGGTGGGGGTGGGGGGTGGGGGGGCAGAGCCTTCCTGACATGCGTCTCATCCCACCTGCCCTTAGAATTCTCCACTTGCCAGCTCTGACCGTGTTGATGGACAGTCCTACTTTCTTTTTT